>NC_081571.1:65970732-66024657 GCF_022355385.1 Mustela nigripes
AAAAGGAGGCAAAAATTTTATTCTACAGAATCATTTTGTAAACTTGGATAACAAATTTAGAAAACCTCAATTTGTTAAAATGATATCTTACAGAATCTTTATAATTTTCACACCAAAGCTAATTGGGAATGCTGAACTATTTATTTTGGTTAGCAGCACATAAATGTGAAATGAAAGGCTCTTGATGCATTTAGTTTCATTTTTCAAAATCAGCTTATTGCATAAAATTAAAGACCTGTAACAAAGCTTCCCAGAAGCCCAAAATGGTGACAATATTATTTACATAACAATATCTATTCGGATTTTTAGGAGGAAAAGTATATATGGCTATTAATAATACTGAGCTGTCAAAATTAAGGGTCCTTACCTTATTTGGACATGAGTTTTTTATATTAACTGACTTCATGCTCAGAATTACAAATTCAAAAAATTTAAAAACCTTCTCATTAAGTGCATAACTGGCCCATGTTCTTGATGAGAGGTTAGGTTTAGAATTAGCTATATACTGAATATACTCAAGAAGTGTAGGTTAGAACCATCAGAACATAGACTGTACCTGGTCTTTTTTTTTCCTTGTTTTTTTCTTTAAGACCCTGATTTGGTGTCACAATGAGACTATTACATTTAGCAATCAGTAGTATGGGTGTTTAAAATACACGCACGCGCGCACACACACACACACACACACACACACACTGAAACCGTTTTGTTTTGGAATGTTCTACATTTTCCACAGAAAATAAACTACAAACCTGTTAGAAAATTAGTAGCAAATGCAGTCCTCCAATATTTTTTTGCCCAGGCACACATTATCAAAACATGGTGTCTTTGTAACAATTGGACCCTGCCACCACTATGCTTGGCTGAGGTCACATATCTTTTGTAACCTTCTCTGGCTCTCCTCTCCCACTCAGCTGTGTTTCCTGGCAGTAATGAAAACCTTCTGCCACTGCCATCTCTACAACTGCTGCTCTTGGAACCACCATTGCACCTTGGTTTCCTGGTTTGGCAAAGAGATGGCCCCCACTGCTATAGGGACCAGAGCATCTGCCTCCAATTTCCTCCTTTCATGAGTCCAATATTAGAAGATAGATTGATTGAAATTGCCAAAACATGATAGCTTCTGCCACCTCCAAAACTGCTTCCACCATTACCAAATCAGTTATAGCCACCGGCTGCCACCACTGCCCGCCACCACAGCTGCTGTTTCCTCCATGACCAAAGTTGTCATTCCCTCAAAAATCACCTCCATGACCAGTACTGAAGTTTCCAGAATCACTTTGACCTCTTTGGTTGAAGCACTACCCACCCTCTTAGGTAGGGCTTTCCTTACTTCACAGTTGCAGCCTTTCACAGTGTGGTATTTCTGAAGGACAGTCTATGAAGGTATGGTCCTCAGATGTTAGGAAACTAAATCCTCTCTCCTTGCCACTGCCTTGGTCAGTCATGGCTTCAATCACTTTAATTTTCTCATAGTGTTCAAAATAATCTTAGATGAACTTCAGTGTTGTCATTAATGCCACCAACATAAATCTTTTTCCCCGTGAAGTGGGTACTAGGTCTTGGAGAATCTTCAGTTGACACAGCCTTCTTTGGTTCCACAACTCTTCTATCCATTGTGGGTGGCCTTGCATTCATGGCTGCATCCTCTTCCTCCATGTAGCCTATGTGACCTATTCAAAGCCTCTGGAAAGCTTGGTGTTTGGCATGCCCATTAACACCATCCTCGAGCATTCCCCATTGTTCAATGGCTCCTCAGACTCTCACTGCTTGTTTCAAAGCTCCAACTTTCCCCAGGTGCTCAGGTTCCATAGGAGACTCAGACATGGCAGTTGTGGGAGGGAGAATTTAATGATGCTTACTCATGGCATCCATGGGCAGAAAAGCTACCTGATCCTTTGATACAATAAACATGCCACTACCTAAACATGGCTGTGTAGTTTTGTTTTCTTGGTTATGGCATGCTTTTGCACACAGGAAGAAACTATGATTTTTTTTTTTTTTTTTTAATGAGCTACAGTTGAAAGATAACAGTTTCAGGTAGACATGATTTGATATTTGTATATAATGCTACATGACCATAAGTCTAGTAGTACATAGTAGTACAGTAGTAGAGTACATCCCTCACTACTCTTTATTTTCTTGTGATAATTTCCAAATCTACCTTTGCTAACTTCTGTGATTATATAAGACAGTATTAACTGTAGTCACTGTGCTCTACATTACCTCCCTAGGACTAGGTTTATAACAAAGTTTGTGCTTTTTTTCCCCCTACCTTCACCCCCAGCCTTCAGCAACCACTAATCTGTTTTATGTCTATGAGCTTTTTTTTTTCCACATGTGGGATCTCACATCCTATCTCTCACATCACTCTACCTATATCTCACATCGCTCTATTTCTTAGAGTCCTTTATCATTCATGTATTCTCTATAGGCTTTGCTTTGTAGTTACCATGAGGTTTATGTAAAACAGCTTGTATATAACAATGTATTTTAAGTTGATTATAACTTAAGTTTGAATATACTATAAAGCTCTATAATTTTATTGACTTTTCTTCCCATATTTGATATTTTTGATGTCACAATTTACATCTTTTTATCTTATGAATCCGTTAACCAATTATTATAGTTATTTTTACCATTGTGTTCTAACTTTCATGCTGTCTTTGTAAGTGACTAACTCACTGTATTTACATTAGATTATTCTAAATTTTATAGTATCTTTCCCATAAGGATTATAATTTTTGTTCTAATTAGTGCTCTTTTCAGGTCAACAAAATTCCTCTAAACTTTCTTATAAGGGTGGTCTAATGGTAAACTCCTTTAACTTGTCTCAAACAGTCTCCTTTCTGGAGGACAAGTTTGCTTGGAATTCTTGGTTGGCCATTTCTTTCAGCATTTAGAATGCATTGTGCCATTCTCTTCTGGGCCTACCAGTTTCCCTGAAAAAATCCAATTAACTTGTGGGGTTTCTTCTGTATGGAACAAGTTTTCTTGCTGCTTTTAAGATTTCTTATCTTTACCTTTTGACAGCTTAATGATAATGTGTCTTTGTGTGGATCTCTTTGGATTCATCTCTTTGAGAACTTTCTGGCTTTCCTGGGTCTGGATGTCTGTTTTTCCAGATTAGGGAAGATTTCAGAAATTATTTCTTGAATTTTTCTGCCCTTTTGTCTTCTCCTTATGGGACTTCTATAATACAAATTGTGTTCTGCTTGATGTTGTCCTATAAATCCCTTAAGCTCTCTTCTCTCTACTTTGATTGAGTTTCACTGCCCTGTGTTTGAATGTTCATTGATCCTTTTTCCCTCCTGCTGCACCTAGTTTAATTGATTGAATGTATTCAGTTTTTTTATTCAATCTAGGACTTCCATTTGATACTTGTTAACTGTTCTCTACCTGAGCTTCATGATCATCTGTTATCCTCAGCTCTATCAGGTAAGTCACTTCTCTCGATTTCATTAAGGTCTTTTTCTTCAGTTTTATCTCGTTTTCATTTGGAATATATTCCTCTTCATTTTGCTGGACCGTTGGTTTCTATGTAAAACAGCCACATCTCCCCGTCTTCTTGTGGCTGTGTATGGTGGATGGACCTTATTGGTCAACTCTGCCCTGGCTCTTGGTTGGCTCTCAAATCTTGTTCATTGTCTAAGAAGTCTGCTTTAATTTTCATGTTTCCCAGTAGGTGAAGGTGTGCCAGTACTGGGCAGTGTTCCAAAGGGAAGCTGTGCCAATACTGGTTAATGTGCCTAAGGGGAGGACCTCCACCTGAGCTCCAGACACTCAGGCTGTAGCTCTTAAAGTATGTGAATGTACTTCTTTCAGGGGAAGACAGGTTGATGGTGTGTGTGTGTTGCCTGTGCTTGAAATCCTGGTGTGACAGCCAGCTAAGAACTGTCTGTTTACCACTGTCCCATTGAACCCATGAACACAAGCCCTGCTTATGAGGGACACCAGAGCCAGTTTACCAGGGGGTGTGTCCTTTGGGCAGCAGATATGGGGGCCAAAGTGCCTGCTCTATATGCATGCTCCTTTCTCAAACCGCAACCTGTGGTAGTGCAGAGGGTGACTGTAAAGGTGGTACCAGTTAGTGTCTGATCCCTGGATAGTTTATTCACTTTTGAGATCTATTTAATAAAAAGCCTGATCATCAGACCATAGCTCTAAAAGTTAAACTATTGAGTCTTTGTCATGGAAAGACTGAGAGTGCATTTCAGTCTGCTGTCCGTGCTGTGCCCTGGGGGTGGGCAGTTAGTTAGGAACTATTCCTCCATTTGATGTAGTCCTTGGGGGCCCACAGATGTAAGAAGATTGGCCACCAGAGTTGGTGATCAAGCTCTGTCCATCAGGTAGAGGCTGCAAAGACTGGAGTATCATGTGTACATTAGCTCTTTCTCAGAAAGATACTGGTGACCTAGAGCAAGGGTGAGGAAAACTGGTAATAGTGTCTGCCCTCTGAGGTCTCTGGGGAGGATTAGAGCCCCCCTAGAAGTGCTAAATTAGATGCCTGCTCCTGAGGTCAAGATTTTAGGATGAGCAATTAAGTGTCACAAAATGAGTAGGTGCTTTCTATGGTTGCCTCTTCACAGGAGACTTCTAGAACATTTTTTTCAGTTTGCTATAGCTTTGTGGGTCTCATGGATGTAAGCCCAATTTGCTTTCAAAACTAGCTGTCTTGGCAGTCTCATTTGTCGGGTACAAGTCTTATAAGCTGGGGTGCCAGATGTGGAGTTCAAATCTTCTTTCCTTAGGGAGAAGCCTAGGGTAATGAGTGCCCTCCCATTGTGGCCTGCCATGCCAGGGATGGTTTATTGGAGGACTATGTCAGCAGTTCCTACTGACTTCAATATGTGTGTTCTTTTTCCCTTTGTTTGCCTAGTTTATAAGAGGAGCTCAGTTATTGAATTTTTTTCAGAAGAAATTTGTTTCCTATATAGCTATAACTTCCCTTTGCCCATGGGAGAAAGTCAATTCAGCATCCTCTAGTGTCACCATTTTGAACCAGAACTACCGTTAATATAAGTCTTAGCAATCATGATGGCACTGCAGTTATCCCTGCCTACTCAACACCAATAAGGACACTGTTTCTGTTAGTGAGTCACTTACTCAGTGGCCTTACCCTGTGCTAAGGTCACATAGGGGAAAATTGCCATGACTAGATATCCCAGGAACCATAAGTTTTATGTTCTTAATGTGAATTGCAGAAAGTAAGCACATAGAATGGTAAGGCAGATAGGAAGGGGAACAATCTAATAGGTTGTTAATTAACTGGCTACTGTTTGATCTCTAGGACTCCTTGTACGAGACTGCCAGACTGTCTCCTGAGAAGGTAAGTACTTTCCAGGATAGGGTTATCTGGAGGAGGAAGAAGGAATGAGAATTCCCTTGCACTTCAAGACAGCAAATCTTACTGTATCAAAACCTCTATATACCTTCCTTCCTGGGGCAGGAAGCAAGGCTACATGGTTGAAATGTGAGGCAAAGCATTGTTGAGCTTTATTTGCAGATGACTGGCTGGTGTCCATGAAGTGTTCAGTGACTGCTGAAGCGGCTGGGTCAAGGACAAAAAGGAAAAATCCCCAGAAGCTCATTATCTCTAATTGGTGCAGATAGCTTCAAATACTTCATATAATTTGAGGCTATCCTAATCACTTCTTGAAGATAACACTGGGCCTCAAAAATTTCCCCAGGACAACTAGGAAGTTAACAGAGCTGGGGTTTGTATCCCGGTCTGATCTAATATGCATGTTTAACCCTTTGCCCTTTATATAGGAAATGTGTGCTGATAAAGGTCTACTGTTGTTGATTTCTACTCTGGGTTATACATTCCTGTGTCCTACATGTTAGCTGATACTCCACTGGAGATCTGTTGTATCATACTTTACCATCTTTGTCACTGGACTACCCCCGCACACACCCCGGAAAAGGCCCCTTCTCAAATGGTTTCCTTTCTGGTATAACAAAATATTCCATATGGTGCCTGCCTCAGAAACCTAAGACTTATGTATGACTCTTGCCTTCCCTTTCAAAATATAATCAATGGCATCCAGAAAATGCTAATATTTTAAAGTACTTACTACATTGTTTGGGACTACTCCAATTCCTTATGCTAATCAACTTCAAGATTAATAATAAACTAATAAGGCAGTATTTTTATCTTCATTCTTCAGATAAAAGGTCATTTGCCTGATCTTCATAGCTAGAAAGTGGTAAAGCTCAGGTAGAAACATAGGCACCAAGTTTCTGTCTCTTAGATGCTAATCAGTTACTCAAAATTCTGATTCTCCTAAAAAGCTTTTGAATCCAACTACTTTAATCAATGCCTATGATCAATGACCCAGTCTAGGTCACCACCTTCCTAAACTTCTACAGCAGCTCTTAGCTAATACACCTTTCTTTAACCAATCTTTTTTTTTTTTTAAGATTTTATTTATTTGACAGGCAGAGATCACAAGTAGGCAGAAAGGCAGGCAGATAGAGAGGTAGAAGCAGGCTCCCTGCTGAGCAGAGAGCCCCATGCGGGGCTCGATCTGAGGACCCTGGGATCATGACCTGAGCCGAACGAAAGCAGAGGCTTTAACCCACTCCCACTGAGCCACCCAGGTGCTCCTCCTTACCCAATCTTAATTATTTCCAGTCTACTCTCTATGTCTCAACCAACAGTGTTCAAAATATAAAAGTAATTGTCTCTTTCTACATATAAATCAAAGGATTTTCAGTGCCCTTAAAACAAGACCAGACTCCGTGAACACCGCTTACAGTAGACTTAGCATTCCAGATCCGGCCCATCCCTCCTTTTCCAACTCTCCAGAATTCTCTTCAATCTAAAAATGATAACCAAGTTCAAAGTGTTCCTCAAAGATACCACATACATGGCAGTTCTATGTTCTTGACGTGCAGGGTCTTATCCCATCTCCAACATCCTCCTATTTTTCTGATTTGTTCCAGTAATCCTTAAACTTTGTCAGAAAAGACTGATCACAGACAAATGCATCCTCCAAAAACCCTTAGTTCCATATATCTCCATCCTGTTTGTAGGCCTAACGTTGTTTAGTGTCCATATTCCCTGTTGGCCCCTGCCCTGAGAGCTTAGAGTCCATGTCTGCCTTGTTCACCCTTCTTCATTGCTAGCACAGTCCTGGGTACAGAAAAGTCTCTGACACATGCAAATGCACGAATGTACCCCAGCCACCACATGCATGCACGAACACACAGAAGTGCTTACACAATCCAATAAAGTTATATGGATCTTCCAGACTGTGGGCTGATAGATACCCAACTGGGAGACAAATGGAGATAAACCTTAATGAGATATCACTTAATGGGACATTTTATTAAATGGTTATAAGAAAATCAGCTTAATAGAAGATACTCTTGTCAAATTCTTAAATAGTTGCCTGACTGTTATTTTTCTATATTCAGGATCCTTCTGATTGCAAGTACCACTGAGCTCTCTCTGCCTCCTGTAAATTCCCCTATGTTGCTGTGTATTAAAGTAAATAAGCTCTAATAAGCTTCTAATGCTGTATTTTAAATAATCTGAAATATCTTAAATGAGCAACACTTAATTTTAAATATTAACTAGAAATTCTCCTGGATTCTCCTAAATATTTTTATTTAGCACTGAAAAGTATGATTTTCTTAGCATCTGAATGGAACTCTTTATTGCATGCTAAAGAAAGTATAAAAAATGTATGAAAGTGTAATTTTCACATATTAAAATGAACACTTTGAAGTGAACAATTGTCTCAGTATTGTTGCTAAATATTTTGATGGTATTCCATTGGTATGAATTCTAACTATTATCAGAGCATAACTCCAGATGCTTTATCTAATTCAAAGTCAATACTTTAAAAATCCTGTTCCAGTGCTGGTAATTCTAAGAAAACAACTTTCTCTTTAGTCTACATCTAATGACAAAATAACAAATCCATTCCACAAAATTTTAATTTGGACTATGTCTGTTTATCCGATATAGCATGCTGTGATTTATTGGTAAAAATACACTTTATACAGTGACTTCTGAATTTTGATTACATTATGTGTATTTTAGATAAAGACTTTTTTTTTTTAAAGGAATGGCAATCTTAAGCTTTGCTGCAAATCAGAGCACTTAAATATGGAAGCGTTTTTAACTCCATCTTTATTTGTAACAACAAATTGCTTTTGCATGCTACTATTAATACATTTTTTGAAATTCCCTTTTCCCACCCATCTCTTATCTGTTCTCATATCGACTACAATAACTATTTGTTGTTTTAAGTCTTAATTTTAATTCCAGTAACGCTTAAACTAATTTCAGGTGTGTGGAAATACAGAATCACTATTGTACATCAGCCTGTACTCATTGTAAGTGCCCCTTTAAACCCCATCACCTACTTGACCCATCCCTTTACCCACCACCCCTTTGGTAACTATCAGTTCGTTATAATTGAGTCTGTTTCTTGTTGTCTTTTTTTCCTGCTGCTCATTTCTTAAATTCCACATATGAGTGAAATCCTATGATATTTCCATTTTATTTAACATAGTCTGTAGCATATTCTTCATCTGTGTTGCAAATGGCAAGACTTTATTTCTTTTCATGGTTGAATAATGCTCCATGTGTATGTGTGAGTTTCACATCTTTATCCATACAATCAATGAATACCAAGACTGCTTCCATATCTTAACTATTGTAAATAATAGAGCTATAAACTTCAGGGTGCGTGTATCCCTTTGAATTAGTGTTTTTGTGTTCTTTGGGTAAATAACCAGTAGTGCAATTGCTGAATTGTAGAGTAGCTCTATTAACTTTTGGGGGAAGCTCCATGCTGTTTTCTACAGTGGCTGTACTAGCTGGCATTCCCACCATCCATGCACAAGGGTTCCTCTTTCTCTACATCCTCACTAATACCTCTTTTTTATACTGTTAGTTTTAGCCATTCTGCCAAGCATGAAGCAATATTGTAGTTTTGATTTGCGTTTTCCCTGATAAGTAATGATGAGCATCTTCTCATGTGTTTGTTGGCCATTTAGATGTCCTCTTCAGAGTTGTTTGTTCATGCCTTTTGCCCATTTTTTAAAACTGGATTATTTTTTGGTGGGGGGAGTTGTTGAGTTTTAGAAGTTCAGTCTTTGCTGCTTTTCTTGATGCAAGTCTTGTTCCTCTCTAATCCTTTCTAGTCCCCATTTGTCCTGTCCTACATTATAACCCTGACCATACCACTTCACATATTTAAATTGATTCCTATATTGTTATAGTAGAAAGTTTAAATTTAGTATGACATGAGAGGGTTTTCATCAACTTTTCACTGCTTTGGGTATAGCTTACCAGGAACTTTATACAACCTTGATGAAAGTGAGATAGCCCAGCAATGGTGAATCCTGGAGCTCCATTTTACCCAGGCTCATGGCCAAATCTTTTTTCCCCTAAGCTCGTGGTCACATGAGGACTATAGCCTCTAGATACCTTGTCCTTTTATGACACCATCTAAGAGAAGAAGATATGGTTTCTTTGAATGTCTCCCCTTACCAGGAGGAATATTTTTTTTGGGGGGGAGGGGGGACAACATACCCTATGCTCCTAACAGAATTGCTCTTGTTTCATTGATCTGGACAGGGTAATATACCCACTTCTTAACCAATTACTGGAAGTAATTAGTTTAAACACTAATGTTTGATCAGTTTTGACAGACTGACTTCTTCTCTGGAGTGCTAGAGACACCTACCTTTCCTGAATATATCGCCCCCTGAATAAAACTGGGGTTGAATCTATTTGACAGTAATGAGGAATGGATGCTGATATGCAAGTAATGGTGTTTCCAAATCCTCTTAAACTTTCTGAAAGTTCGGGAACTAACTCATCTGTCCTTGGAACTCTGCCCATTGTTTCTCACTTTTCATTCCTTCAATCTACAATATCCAGTGTTCTCATTTTAGGTATTTTAATATGTAAAACAGATACAGAGGCCTTCCATTACACATCACTACTCAATGTTAAATAAGCATAGCTGAGGTACTAACTCTAGTGGAAAAAGAGCTTTTTTATAAATTTAATTTTTTATCCCTCTCACATTAAAACCCTGAATGTATAGGTTACTGTTAAAACCATACTTTAAGGCTTTGACTTGTGATCCTCCTATATTTGTATACATACATATTTTTTTCTACATCCTGTATTGACAGCTGCCAGATGGTCTCTAAGGAGTCTTCCCTGACTTTATTTGCACATGAATCTCCCTACTCCATGCTTCCAAAACACACTGGACCCAAAACACACTGGATGTGTTTTTGTCGCCATTATCAGAATGACCTTTATAAAATCAGAAATGACATGTACTGTATTAGGGTATATTTCTGTTAATTTGGAAGATGTAATTTATAAATTGAGATTTGCATAAGGGGCACAATAGCTCCAGCTGTCTTGACTGCATGACTTAAACAAAAACATGTTATTTAAAAAATATATATATACACATATATATGTATATATATATAATAAATAAATATATATATATTTATTATATATAATAAATAAATATATATAATAAAATATATATATTTTTTATTTGAGAGAGAACATGAATGGGGTGTAGGTGAGGGAGAGGGGAGAGTCAGTCTCCCTGCTGAGCAGACAGCCCAATGCAGGCTCGATCCCAGGACCCCAGGATCACAGCCTGAGCTGAAGGCAGATGCTTAACCTACTGAGCCACACAGGCATCCCATCATGTCATATTTTGTTAAAATTTTGTTGATCTGTACTACCCGTACACAAAACATATCAGTACTTGCCAATGCTAAAAATAGTGATTTAAAAATAGTAATTCATGTGTCTCTGATTAAGAACATTAAACTAATTATTTTTATAGTAGCTGTACCAGGTTCTAGCAATCCAAACAGTAGTGGTAAGCTGTTGTAAGCATTTATTGGTTACTGGCTATTACTGGAATTCCTTACCCTATATGCCAGAATTCTTCCTTCCACTCTTACATTTTCCCCCCTCAGAGTTTGATCTCCTTTTTTGAAATGTAACAGGATAGTTTTACTAAATATTATAACATTGACAAAAATAACTTACACTACATAGTACAAAACACATGAATATGTCAAGCACTCTGCACATACTAGCTTATCTCATCTCCACATGACACTCTTAAAATAAGTATTATCCACATTTTAAATTGCACTGAGGCGATTTACCCAAGGTCATACAAGTTAGTAGTTTAATCAGGATTCAAACCAGAGGAAAATAAATGCTTTAAGAACTAAGTTAGATACTTAGTTCCAAAAAAACTTTGAATAGCTTTTGTGTTACCCAAAAATAAAATAGGAAGCTTGAAAAATAACACTTTTCTCTTTTGACTGTTGGTACTTAATAAAGGCAATTTATTTGATATTTTTAGATTTGGGTACCTTCAGTGACTCCACATTACTTTGAGATTAAAATGTAAATTCTCACAGGGCATTCAAGATGACCTATACTATGACCCCATCCACCTTTCTCGGAATTATCTACAGTGGTTTTTGTGAGGATAATGTGAAGTAAAATGAAACCTAGACTTTAGCTTTTGAGCTGAGGTAAATCACAGCTAAACTATTGGCTAGTTCTGTTACACTGATATGTTTTGTCTCTTCTATGTTCTCATCTGTGAAAGGAAATAACCCCTACTACATCTTAGGTAACTGGGAAGATGATCAATGAGAACATCACCATCTTTTCCTGACCCTTTACAAGCAGTGGATGCCAAGCAGTATTCCTGAACATAAGTGGTTAGGTCCCATTTCTAAGATCCCTAATTTATTGCCAGCAGTGTCCCCCAAAGCACTCCAACAACCTCTTTATCCTAAAGTAGATCTCTTATGAAACACTAGGGTTTTCTACCTAAACCACTTACATGACAATTCTGCAATGGCTTGCCCTGTTGCGCTGTAAGTTAGCCTCCCTCTTACTATCTAACTTTTCACTTTTTAATTCATGATTCAATAAGTAATCCTTGAGGTCTGGATATAGAGTGATAGTGAAATCTTAAGCATGCTAACAAAAATGATATACTGACAGCATGTTTCTTGTACCTGTTTTGCTAGATTACCATATTGCTTTTAAAATACATTGACTTTGGGGCACCTGGGTGGCTCGTGGGTTAAAACCTCTGCCTTGAGCTCGGGTCATGGTCTCAGGGTCCTGGGATCGAGCCCCACATCGGGCTTTCTGCTCAGCAGGGAGCCTGTTTCCTCCCTCTCTTTCTACCTACCTCTCTGCCTGCTTGTGATCTCTGTCTGTCAAATAAATAAATAAAATAAAATACATTGAATTTAAAGTTGTCTCTGAAGGAGGAAATTCTAAGGCACCCACCTTTTTCTTGAGACTATGCGAATCACATTTTCTTTAAAAATCCAAACAATCTTTGATAGGAATTGCATTAAATGTGTAGATTGCTTTAGGTAGAATAGACATTTTCACAATATTTATTCTTCCAATCCAGGAGCATGGAACATTTTTCCATTTCTTTGTGTCTTCCTCAATTTCTTTCATGAGTACTTTATAGTTTTCTGAGTATAGATTCTGTGCCTTTTTGGTTAGGTTTATTCCTAGGTATCTTATGGTTTTGGGTGCAATTGTAAATGGGATTGACTCCTTAATTTCTCTTTCTTCTGTCTTGTTGTTGGTGTAGAGAAATGCAACAGATTTCTGTGCATTGATTTTATATCCTGACACTTTACTAAATAAAAAAAATCCAAACAATCCTCCCCCCACCTTGACTTTATAGCTAGGAACTGACACTCTGGAAAGGGGGGTGTATAAAGATGTGAAGTTGAAGGTGTACATGTATGAAAAATGTTGCTGTACATACAGGTTATTCATCAGATGGAGTTCATGTCCAAATGAAGATCATTTTGTAGAACTAAACGTATAAATCAGTGTATGAAATTATGGTGAAAATTGAATATAGGACAACAGAAGGCCAATTATGTATTACAATAATTATAAGCAATATTCATCTAGATCACAATATTAGACACTATAAATACTAAACATGTATTACCTCTTCCAATATTCTCAAAGCTCAAAGTACTATTGTCTTTTTTTCTTACACATGAGAAAACTAAGACAATATTAACCAAATTACTCAAGGTTAAAAAGATACAAAGTGGTCAAGACAATGTGGGTTTGATTTTTACACATACTCAGAAATCCTCCTCCTATACTACCTCTTCTATCAAACTGTTATGGTCCATAAAGGAAGGCATAAGTGACAGAAAATAACAATAGATTTCATAACTTATGGATTATATTTTATATTATCAGCTTAACCAAGAAGCATGGTCCACTTCAAATTTTACCACCCAAAATTATTTTAAATTTCACAATTTCAGATCGGAAGGTCTGATCTGAAGGCTTTGGGCTAGGTACTTGTGCAAGAATATATGCATGACTATAAGTTGCTATATAAAACAGGATACCATCATATCCACCACCCACTAGAATGTGGCCACTATGTGGGAAAATTCCTTTCTTTAGTTTTGTAGCTACATTGCTTATACAAGTGCTCGAAACACAGTAAACATTCAAGAAGTGGGTGAATGAATGAACTCATGCATTTTTCCCCTACCATCTCCCCTAAAGTCCCACAGAACATGATAATGCAAGGTATATCTTATCTTGGTTCAAACCATGAATTTCACAGGACCTCAATTATTTACTAAAAGCATAGAAAATACAAAAGACAATGTTTAGAAGTATAAGTTATTGGGGCAGAGACCATGAGTAGATTATATAAAAGTCCTAAGTTTCTGAAGAGACTTAAAATATTTATATAGAGAGGAATATATTCAAATGTTTTTCATTTTTAAGTAGAGAAAATAGAATGCTTATTTCAGCTATGATTCATCATTGCTCAACTCCTGCCTAGAACATATGTTATCTATTGAGGGTTTTGTTTTTGTTTTGTTAGTACTTATGGTCTCAACAAGTTGCACTTGACTTACAGGCCTATGATTCTGTCCTGCTCCATGGCCTACCAATAACTACTAATACTTCTTATTGAATGTTCTTTTTAAGTTAGTCATGTATACAAATTGATATATAAATTTTGGAACAGGAAAAATGGTAGAAGGTAACATTAGCCTTATTTTACAAGAGAGAAATACTGGAGAAACCAGTATTTAGAGGTTTGCTTTGAACTTGAGAGTCCAAGCTCTAAGCCAATGCTTCTCAAGACTTTTCTCTAGTTTTTCTGACATGTAACTGATGAAGAGCACTATAGAGTCTTAAGGTCTATACTATAATGATTTGACTTGTATTATGAAATGATTACTATGATATGATTAATGCTCCTCTCATAGATTTTTTTTTCCCTTGTGATAAAAACCCCTAGAATCTACCCAACTCTCAAATACATATCATATCACCGATAGTGCTCATGTTGTACATCTCTAATACTTATAACTGGAAGTTTGTAACTTTTGACCATCTTCATCTACTTACCTGCTCCTAAACTCTGATAACAACAAATCCTGATGTTTTTCTAGGAGTTTGTTTAAAAAAAAAATCCCTCATATAAGTGAGATCATACAGTATTTGTCTGACTTCACCAAGTATAGTCCCTTCAAGGTCAATTTGTGTTCTTAGAAATGGCAAGATTTCATTTTTTAGCAGCTAAATGAGTACCCTATTTTATATCCCATCTTTATTCATCCCATTGATGGAGAAGTTTGTTTCCTGTGTCTTAGCAATTGCAAATAATGCGGTGAAGATGGGGATTCAAATGTTTTCTTCGAAATACAGTTCATTTTTTGGATATAGTCCCAGAAGTACAATTCTAGCTCTATTTTTGAGAAATCTCCAATTCTATAGTGACTATACCAAATTACAGTCCCACCAACAGTGGTGTTCTCCACATTTTGGCAGCGTGTCCCATCTGTTAGAATGGCTATCTCAGTTTGATTGGAATTTGTATTTCTCCTAACTAGTGATGACAAATACCTTTTCATGCACCTGTTGGATATTTGTATATCTTATTTGGAAAAATGTCTATTCAGATCCTCATTTTAAAAAAATCCTCATTTTTTCATTTTAACTGATTATTTTTTGTTTTTTGTTTTTTTGCTATTAAGTTGTATGAGTTCTATACATCTTTTAGATGTATAACTAATCAGATACATTCCACAGGTTTTTTTTTTTCCCACTTTGTTGATCATTTCTTTTGTTGTGCAGAATTTTATAGTTTAACACCATCCTTCTTGGTTTTGATCTTGTTACTTATGCCTTAGATATATACAAAAAAAAAAAAGAAAGAAAGAAAGAAAAAGAAAAAATTGCCACCTATAACAAGAAGCTTTCTTCCTGTTTATTCATCTAGGAGTTTTGGTCTTAAAATAACTCAAAATAGATTAAATACTCAAATGCTGGGGCACCTGGGTGGCTCAGCCTTTAAGCATCTGCCTTTGGCTCGGGTCATGATCCGGGGTCCAGCCTCATGTTGGGCTCCCTCTCATACTCCCTATGCTTGTGTTCTGTCTCTAACTGTCTGTCTGTCTGTCTTTCTCTCTGTGTCAAATAAAATCTTAAAAAACAAACCATAAAACATTGAAAAAATCCTTAAATGTTTCAGAGGTATGAGATAGGGGTCAAGTTTCAGTCTTCAATATAAGTACCAGTTTTACCTGAATGATCTATTGAAGAGAATTTTTCTTTCCTCCACTGAGTATTGACTCCCCAAATAGTGAATATACATGCATGTCTTTACTTCTGGGCTTTCTATTGCATTGATCTATGTGTCTATTTACATACCAGTACACATTGTTTTATACCACTGCCATACTATGTATCTGTTTTAATATCAGCATCATACTAGATATATGTATATGTATGTGTGTAATATATACATAGCTTGAAATCAGGAAGTATGATACCTCCAAGTTCTTCTTTCTCAGGATTACTTTGATTCTTTGGGATCTTCTTTGATTCCACATAAATTTTAAGACCATTGTTCTGTTTTGTTTTTAAGGCCATTGGGATCTTGATAGAGATTGCCTTGGCTATATAGATGGCTTTGGGTAGCATGGATATTTTAATATTTTAACAATATTCTTCTAATCCATGAATGTGGAATACATTTCCATTTATGTGTATGTGACTTTTTATCATCAGTGTCTTCGAGTTCTCAATACAGGGATTTTTTAACCTTCTTGATTAACTCTTCCTAAATATACTATCTCTGATACCATGGTAAATGGGTTTCTTTCTTTTTCATCTAAAAATGCTACTGATCTTTCAATATCCACTTCATATTCTGAAATTTTACTGAATTCATTGATTGTATCTCTTTTGACTGATTTTTAGAATCGATTTTTTTTTCAGAATTTTGTCTATAAAATGTCATATGAACAAATTTATCTGTCCAATTTTGTTGCCTTTTCTTGCCTGATTGCCCTGGCTTGGAGTTCCAGTACTGTCTTGAATAGGAATGGTGAGAATGGGTACACTTCTTTTGTTCCTGATCTTAAAGGAAAAGTTTTCAAGCTTTCACCATCGAGTTAGGATGTCAGTTAAAGCTTCTCAAGCTTTAACGCATGTACAAATCATCTAAAGGTTTTGGAAGATACAGGCATTGAGTGGCATCTCAGATTCTAAGTTTTTACTAAAGTCTCAGTTGCTAGTGGTTCATCTAGTGGGAAGACTCTAAATTACCATACCATAATATATCCAAGGGTTTTATGACCGATGTGTATGTATTCCAGATATTTATTTGAAATAAATATAATTGAAAATCTAAATGATTTGTGAGTCTTAGTCAAATTCAAATAGAATCCACCAAATGTCCTCAATATCCAGGCTATTCAATGATAGGAGATAGGGACATTGCCTAAACTTCAGTATCACAAGCATTTATGTCCTAAATTATACACTCTTCTCTCGGTCTCAGGAATAACCTTTTAAAACCCTATAATCTTCACATAGGAATTTGGATATTGAAGTATTTTCAAAACCTGACTGACTAACTTGGTATCAGAATTAAATGTAATTTTAAAACGAGAGCTTGATATACATCCCCCCCACACACACCTGTTTCTTCCCTGGCCAGTTTGTTTTCATTCTTTTATACAGATAATGGGTAATCAGCCAAAAATATATAACAGCAAATTTTTGAATGTTTGCATCATTAATGTTTTGTTCCCATCCAATGTTTTCCTCATACATGTAGGCATATACCTACACATACCTAATGTAGGCATATATGTAGGCACATACCTACACATACCTAATGAAAATTACAAATTTTATCACTGTGATAGAATGGTTTCTGAACATAACCACAGATCTGTCAACAACTTCTACAATTGAGAAAGCATTGTCTTAAAATTAACAATTCAAGTTGGCTAGATTGAATTTTGATTATCATCGCCTTCTAAGACTGAAAATAAATAGGGTTAAAATCCCCAACCACCTATTTTTATAAGCTCAAATAATTAGAAAATAGCATCATAACAATGAAGAAATAAAACAACACACTATACCACAATCAAAATAAGGTATGTCATTTTTTATATCTTCTACTGAAGACTATCTTATTCTACTGAAATATCAAATTTTAACCACATCTTTTGTACAAAAGAGCTACATATGTACTATTACTATATGTTGTAGTACTGATCATTAGGATAAAAACATTTTTTCTTTTCTGGAGAATAGAATGTCTGCATCCCCAAGTTAAACATTACAATATTAAACATTAAACATACAATGTTAAACATTACAATAGCAAATTCACATTATTAAATACTGGGTTTGTATTTTCCCTGGGACATCACAAACTATTTTAACTATTGAAATTCTTTAAAAAGTCACTTTTTTTAACTAGCTTTTATTTGCTAACTATTAAAATAAGCTAAAGGATTAAGGATTTAAAAATTTTTAAACTCCAAAATAAAATACAAAGTTTCTTTATGAACATAAAATGAGAAGATGAGGGCAATCCCTTATGATTATAGTTAAGTATCTTAAAAATATCTACTTGAAATATTAAGAACTTACAGTTCTGTTTTAACAAGTATTACAAGCGGGAGGGGGAGCAGGTATTGGCAGTGGGAAATTACAAATATTCATGCATATTTGGGAGGCAAAATTTGCCCAGTACCTCTGAATGACTTGCCTGGAGTTTAAGCATAAATTATTTAATAATCTGCATGACAAACCAATACAAAAAGTATATATCAAATGACTTTTTTTCCAGGCAAGTTTCTAGAAATATTAGACGGTTAAAAATAAATCACACAGGTTAGAATCCAATATGGTTCTTCTCAGCAATTCTTAGCTAATCAGGCTCCTCATTAAAATAAAATAAAGACCTCATTAAAATAAAGACCACATCAGTCTGAAAGGGTCACCAAATTAAAGTCTTTATGAACAAAATATTCGAAAAGAACTGAATCTAAACAAGCAGGTTTGTTTTTCTTTAAAACTATTCATGAGTATAGAAAAATAGGCTTTTGTCATGTGTCCTCCTATCCAGTGTGAGCTCACAAGATTCCCGAGGCCATCAGGAGGAACATTAAAGACAGTTGACAATACACCTGTACTTCGTGATTTTTAGTTGCTTTTCCTCCTGCCCCAGGTACTTCCTGGATTTCTTAGGTTCTTGCCCTAATTAGATGAGGGGCCATTAGCTGACCTATGAATGCTCATGTATTAATAAAATGGCGGGCGCCTGGGTGGCTCAGTGGGTTAAGCCGCTGCCTTCGGCTCAGGTCATGATCTCAGGGTCCTGGGATCGAGTCCCACATCGGGCTCTCTGCTCGGCAGGGAGCCTGCTTCTCTCTCTCTCTCTCTGCCTGCCTCTCCATCTACTTGTGATTTCTGTCAAATAAAAAAAAATAAAAAAATAAAAAAGTGGCAGTGGGTTTCGGGGGTCAAGTTTATTCTGGCTTTCTGATCTCAAGATCCCAAGTACACACTATTATCTCAGAGGCCTAAGCACTTTGTCTCTATCCAGAGAGAAGCTGTTCTGAATCCCATGTGTTGAATATTGGTAAATGGGACCACAGAACTTAGAGAACTTGAAGAACCTCATTCTCTTATTTTACTAATAGCAGCTTGAAACTTATGAAATGGTTACTTGGCCTTTCTTTGACCTAAATTAAATGGTCATTTCTTATGAGTCAACCTTAGAAGAGCAAGCCCATGTCTTGTGATCTTTGAGATTCCTGAGAGATAGAGCTGTCCATGATCTAAAGCACCTTTACAACAGAAGGAATGTGCATTTTAGATTAGCCAAAAAAGGGGTGGGGGAGACAGAATATGAGAAAGGGGAGGACTAAAGAGTTAGTAGGCAAAAGCCTGCAATCCAAGGATTATGTCCTAAAGCCTCACCAGACCTCCTATGTAGGTCATCCCCAAATGCTCAGAATCCAGTCCTCGTGTCCTACTAGTGTTTGTGGGCTTCATATCCAGCAGAGTTCCACCTGAAAACACTGTAAATTGTGGTCATTGAGAAATGCTGGCTACAGAGGAACCAGAGTAGGTGAGAGCCCCAATGAGGTTGCATATAATTGTTTGCATCAAACTTCTTTGTAAACTGAATTTTCTACTTAGATATGTATGTATGCTATACATATGTATATTTGAAATAGCAAGGAATGTTTAATTTCTAAATTTTAAAATGGTATCTGACTTTCTCATGATGAAATACGTCATGGAGACTTGTGACTGCCTGCCATAGAGTTAAGAATTAAACAAGATGCCAATTTTCTGCAATATATTCCTGCTAATAATAAGGGAGGAATGATGTTTTCTGGCACATGGTGAACCACAGAGGAAGCTGAGAATACTTAGTGTGTGACTTGGTGATGAAAGTAATGCAAGGCTGCCCCAATCACTTGGTTAGGGGTCAATTCTAGAGAGGATAACAGTGTTTTAGTGGAAGATGGTATTTTTGAAAGATAGGGGGCAGTGATGACAATAACACAACATGAATTAGGTCAATGGATATTGCTGAGAAGGGGTTTTTAGATAGAAGTCATTAAGACTAAAATTAGAACAGACAGAAGTCCACAGAGGCTGTTTAATACCAGCCCTCTAGGGGTGCCTGGATGGCTCAGTGGGTTAAGTCTCTACCTTCGGCTCAGGTCATGATCCCAGGTCCTGGGATGGAGCCCCACATCGGGCTCCTTGCTCAGCAGAGAGCCTGCTTCCTTCTCTCTCTCTGCCTGCCTCTCTGGCTACTACTGATCTCTCTCTCTGTCAAATAAATAAATAAAATCTTAAAAAAAAAAAAATACCAGTCCTCTATTTGCCCATAGCCATCCCCTCAAACTCGACCCAAGTGTCTATAATGTCTTTTTCTGGAATCCACTGTGCTGTCTCTTCTGTGCTTCCTACAAAGCAAAATCTATGAAATGTCCAATCATGAGGACTGTTTTACAAAGGAAATGGAGTGAGTTCATTTGAGATTGCATCTATCTTTTTGGTCTTATTTTTCTGCACGCTATCAACAGTTTGTAGGAAGGAAAATTAAAAATACAGGAAAGGGACATCAAAGCCGAGGTTCTCCTTCACCTTATTTTACCAGACTATAACAGGAACCATGAATATTCAGACTCACTTCATATATCTGCTGCATCACATGGGCAATAATGCCCTTCTCTGTTCTTGGAACACACTAAGGCCTGGGCATCCACATGCTCCCTTCTTCCAGGAATGCGCATAAGACTGAGTTCATCTTACTAAACTCAGTGCATTATTTTAGCATTAGCTTAATAGATGCTTCTCTCAAGAAATCTTTGACATGTATCCCAAACCTATTATAATCTACTATCACACTTTTGCATATTTGATATTAAGTTTCAGAACTGTTTTTGCTGTAACTATATTGTCTCTCTGACCAATAGACGGGAAGATAAGAGTTCTTATCTTGGCCAGACAAGAAATTGTTGAGGGTCTTGAAAATAAATAAATAAAACAACAACAAAAAACACCAATTCTAGTTACTAATTCCACTCCTATATAATCAGATGTAATTTTGGCGTGCGCCCAGCTCTCAGTAGTATGAGTTTCCCAAATGCTGCTGATATGGGATAGCTAAAGTTGAGAATATAATGTACAGTCTTTGAGACCAGAACCTTTGAGGGCAAGGACTAGACTTCGTTAGTTGACTACCATCTCTTCTGTCCCGTAGAATGCCTGCCACATATCAGAGAATCTCAAATAAGAACAAGGCTTATGATCTTAAGTAGCCCAAGTATGACATTCAGAATGTATGTTTTCTGATTATAACTAAAAAGCATATGGGTATCTTAAAGGGCAGGAAGACCATTTTGGCTGAACTCAAGAGGGCTATTCAAAGACAACCAAAGGTAGTGTGGAGGGTATTCAAGGTATAGGTACAGATGGCTGAACTGTTGAACAACTCACCAGCTGTATAACCTTTGGCGATGTTTTACCTTGTCAGTGCCTCACACCTACCTCAGAGTTGGGATGAGTGTATAGTACATGCTAGGTAATTGTTAACTATCTGGTGCCATTATTGAGCAGCTGAGAATCTTACCCTTGGTTTATATGTAGCTGCATTTTTAAAAGGAGTGAAACAAAGGAAATTTCCTCTCTGTCTTTCTCATGCTGAAAAAGGAGTGATTATTTCAACATTTTGAAAATGCACTGAATATAGGCATAGTCTGATGTCAGCGCTGTATATCAGAGACCACCGGAATGAGGCCCAGACCCACAATTTAGGAGAACACTAAGTTCCGACCAAAATCTTAGACTGATCCTTTTCCTTTGCTTTTTGTGTTCTTGTGTCACCAGCTTTTCTTCATGATGTAAATTACCTGGGTAAACACAACACGAAATTTAATGAAATACAAAAAAAAAAAAAAAAAAGTAAAAAAAAGGCTTGTAACTAGGAGGTTTGAAAAATAGAATAAAAGAAACACTCCAATTCTGTGGAGACAATAGTGAGATTTTATGAATCCCAAAACTCTAAAAGCAAGTCTGTGAGGTTGTTCTGGTGGTGGTTCTTATCCTTTCAAATGTACCTTGCCAAGGACTGCCAATTTATAAATAGATGTAAGTAATTCATTGATGTCCTTCATTTTCCTTACTGAAGGAGCTTGTTGGAGAAGCTATACAACAGCTTGAAACTTATTAAACATATGCTGTAGTTCCTTAGATGCCTTTTGTTCAAATTCCTTCTCTTGCTGCTAAGGAGAACATGACCAAGGCCAGAATGCTGACAATGATGGATTTCTTACAAAGCATGCTTGAAAATGTGGATCTCTATGGTCCATAATTACTGCCACTGTTATTTACTAACAAGGGGAATTGGTACATTCAAAAGACTGCCCTTTATTCCAGTCCACAATTCTTAACTCCATTTTTACTGCAATGAGTGCTTGCTTACCAACAGAACTGAACAGTGTAAGTCACAATGATGAGTCTGGTCTTCAGAGTGTATTAGTGCTAATTTGGGAGTGCTGCTGGGGAAGGTCATATTTCAGAAATAATGATGCTAAATCTCTTCTGCTGGAAAGGTCTCGGAGCCAGAGACTTTCTTCCTCCATACATAACTAACCAGCAATTCTTTACTATCATTACAAATACATGAACATTGCCAGGGTAACATGAAAGTTACACAGCTGTTGGCATCAAGAATTTCAAGTATTTCTGTTCTGTTGTAAAACACAAAGGTGATGAATGTCAGCTCTCTAATTTTTAGTTTTAGCAAAACTAGTAAAAGCAGGATAAAAGCCTTGAGGTTTACTTGGCTTTTAAAGTGCCTCCCATATCCTGGAATTCAATTTAATAGACAACCAATCTTGAGACAAGTCAGAGTTTCTGTTGGACAGGTAATATCAACAGAAACTTAAGGAATAAGCTTCACTTACACCATTTCTGTCTCATCCACTGCAATCCCTCTGAAAACTATATCTTTGAATACAGTCAGTATTACTCTCCAAAGCCTGTTACTTTGGAGGTGGACTTTCTGTTGTCTCTCAAAAATAAGTCGGATCGAAAAATTGCTAAAGGTTCACTTGTCATCCTACCTTGATATTCTGAATAAAGAAAATGTTTTCTTTGAACCTTCAGAATCTAAGCATTAACTTAATCCAGGCTCCATTCTTCATAGAACTGTCAGAAAACTCGACTATAACTTTCCCCACACAGAACATTCCCACAGCAGACATCAGCCTAACTACAGAAACCTCAACTACTTGGGGTGAGGGGGTAGGGACATAGGTTGTTTTGCTTTGTAAACCAATGGCAACAGATCTGGGAACCATTTCTTCTAGCTTAGTAACTGGTCATTTCATTTAGGTATCTAGACACTGATTCAGCAGAAGGTTGTGTCAGCACAACTGTTGTCTGATAACGGTGCGATTATTACAATAATAGCATTGCGATTTTGAAAGCCGGGTTAAAGGACCTTAGACCAAATGTTTGCTGCTTACATTTCCATGCTATTTTATATACATTTCTTCTAAGATACTTAACAGTAAACACTTAAGCAGAAATTCTTCTAGATTATAATGTATTTTGACCTTCTCTAATAAAAGTAACACTTTAGTTTCAGAAATACTAACCTGCTCATTGAAAGAATATAGTGTGCAAATGCAGACAATGGTCCATATCCTTCCAACAGAAACCCCTAGAAGCCTTTACAGAATGCTGTCGAATACCATATTGTGACTTATTTTAATGACTGAGCCACCCAGGCATCCCCAGATTGTGACTTACTTTAAATTCCTCTGTAAAATAAATGGATTCCAGTTTCGGAGGTGCTACATTTTATCATTATTTACTCAGGATCTAGAATCCCCTTAATAAGAGCCTGAAGGAAAGCACAATTTTGGGCTTAATCTGAGTGGGCAAACTCCATGTGTAGTTATGGGACTGAGGCCCAAGGGCTTTCAACTATACTTAAAAGCCTATAAGAATAAGAACAATTTTAGCCGTGCCTTTCTTGGAGTGACATCTCTGAGACCGTACTGATGATGTTTTTCACTGAATAACTGCCTGGAATGGGTCAAAGGACAAAAGCCTGTTAGTAGGACGGTAATGGTTTAGATTTAGAATGACACAGTACCTGACACTTTTTGGAAACCCAGTGAGTGGATGGAAGTAGGGTTCTGATTTTTCTCTTAGGCAGTCAAAGTTGCCTGAAAAAAAGGACTACTTTAAAGTTCATTCTAGCTGTCTACATCACTGGCAAACTTAATTTTCGAAAGCCAAATTTGGGGCAAAGAGTTCAGAGAAAAGAATAGCATGTTTATTGCCTGGAGTCAGTTGGAAGCCTAAATTACAGATTTTGAATATAAAACCATCTTGCCCTCAAATAAGAAACTGGATGTTTTTGAAGCTCTAAACCTTAAAGTGAAAATAGCTACTCTTTTAGCTTGAATTAGGATTGAAAGAATAGGGAGAAAAAACTTACAATGATAATACAAACTATAAACGGGATAACAGTCAAAATCATAAGAAATGTGTTTCAGACACTCATCATCTGGCATTAGTTACTCTATTTTCAGAATTTTATAAGATCCCCCCCCAGTATTTCATCTTACATGTATATTACTTGCAATGTTTAAGTGACAGTAGGAATGGGGATTATTTTGGTTTTCATCTCTCTGATCTATGATAACCTCAGGGGGAAATGGTAACAAGATGGCTTTTAAATTTTTAGGGAAAAAAAATGTATCCAGTTCTATTTTAGAAAAGCTGATCCAGTTAGCACTTGATTTTACAGGTAACAACGAAAACTGCTGTATAAACTTCCAGAGCTAGAATAGACTATTTTCCATACATACCCACCCCTCACCTTTGCTTTAAAATGAAAATTTATATATGGGGGCTAACATCATGCTTCAGATATAGCTAGGCTTTGTGTGCAGAAGATTAACCTGCAAGTTTCCCTCAGGGTGGATGGCTGCTTTGAAACATAGGTAAAGGTCATCTGTGAGTGTGTGTGTGTGTGTGTGTGTGTGTGTGTGTGTGTGTGTGTGTAATACAGCCCAGAAGTACAGCTCTTCTGTGATTTTCTGTAGTTACCATACTCTGATTTAGGGAGATAAATCTTCCTCAGTCAGACCTTAATAATTCTATAGGTCTTACCCTTTGCCTACAGAAGGTGGGGGAGGTCTATGGTATTGAACAGGAGCAACTGTTTATGTCAGTTCTGGCTCTTGTCAATGCTGGACTAGGTTAACCCCCACCCAGGGATAGGTGAAAGAAAGGGCTGAATTATTAAATTTTCTAATTTCTTAGTGTTTACAAATTCATTCTAAGCATTCTGTGAACATCAAAAGAAGCAGTCTCTTTGAAGACAGAGTTAATTTCTTTAGGCTAATACTCATCAGTTAGAATACCAAAATGCTTATATCTTGACTCTTCTACTTGCTCTGCAGACTTCAGTAATCTGCTTCAATTTCTTTATCTAAAATAAAAATGGCAGTAGTTGTTGCTTCATAATGTAACTGCAAGGATCAATAAAAATACACATAAAGGACTTTGAACACTAAATAGCTTCTTCTAATTGCTCCACAAATATATTAGTCATTGCTGTAAGTATTGTAAATCCTAGGGGTTTGCACACAGACTTAGGACAGCTTTGAGGCTTGTGTTCGAATAGCCTGAATATTTGGTTTGTTGGTGTGATTTTAGCTGGCCTGTGGTTTCTGTTCCTTTAAAAACAATCTTTGCATTTTTTGATGAAGTATGTAGCATATGGTACTCAAAATTTCCAGCATCAAAAGGGATGTAATCCTATGGAAGAAGAAAACTTTTTTTGTTTTCTTAGAGCATTATTCATGGTCACTAAAAGCTTAACATAGGTCTGCATGTTTGGTGTGTTATCACTTCATGATAAAAAGAAGAAAAATGGACCAAAAATCTTAGAACCAGCGAACTTCATGCACACACAAATGTAGTAAATGTGCTTGTAATTTGGGTATGTTTTGTTGAAATAAGCTGAAAAACCATGTGGTAGGTATATATTCTCCATTATTACCTCAAGACCCTACCACTTCTAGGATTTCTTGAAAATTTTTGTTAAATTTTGTTTCTTGAGCACCTGCAGGCCCAATCAGGAACCTATGAGTAGATAGCAAGACTCTAATGCATGTTTATTAAATGAAAGTTTCTTTTTTTTTTTTAATAACTAAAATAAATGTTTTTTCTTGGTTCTCTCTGTCTTATCTCAGCATCTGATAATGGACTACTTTCTCTCCCCCAGGTCTTCTTAATTTCCACTTGCCTGTTCCCTTTGCTCTCACGGTTTTTGCTGCTTCTTGCTGTTCATCACAGAAATGGCCTCACAAAACCTTTTTATTTCTTAAGTCTTTAATGGTGTCTCCTTTCACTTAGGCTCACCAAGAAACTTTTCACCCCTGTGGCTTCTGTCTCTAATTATTTAAAAATCTTTACCTCTAATCATGACCTTGGCTATTTCTGGTGCTGTTTGAAACTTAGGATGGAACATGTTTTTGAAGATAGAGCCATCCTTTAGCTCAACATATAAGCCCTGCTTATAACTAGGCTCTTGGTCTTCAAGACTGAATTACAGTGGGAGCTAGTCAGTTCATTTATGGTGTTAACCTTCTGACAATCCAGACTGAAAACCAGAAAGATGTTGATAACATGTCCCATCTTGGTTAAACACCAGATGTCCCCAGTCCTAGCTGTTTCTTCTGGGAGCAAGTCTTGGTGATGCTTCAGTCTCTGTAACACAGTTATTACTGGTGTAGGGTTCTTACAACTTGCATTGTGTAAATGGCCTTCTAGTTTTCCTGCCTTTGGTTTTCCACAGTCTTCTGTAAAGTACACATCACCCCCAGATTATCCTTATGAAACACAACTGTCATCATGCTTCACTCTAGCTGCTCTGTGGTGTACAGTGCCTCTCGGGATCTTCAAGGCACCTGACAAGTCATCCCCACTCATTCTATTCAAATGCACTTGTCCACAACATATATCATTTCCAATCCGTTTCAGGAACCCCCACTTCCATGTTCAGACTAAAGCCCATAACATCATCCTTCCTCCATGGCATGTTTATGTATCAGTCATCTTCAAAGCCCAGACTCTACTTTTTATTACCTAGAGCCTCTGAAACAAAATTATTTCACCTCTTAATGTTTTTTCTACTTTTGAATTGTATTTATAGTGAGTACTGCATAATTAGGCACTTGTGATTTTCGTGGAGAGATGGTTTATTCCAGTCAAATCTTAAAAAAGGTCAAGACTTGGGCTTTTAATATCTTTATAGTATTAGCAGAGTTTTAGGCATGCCAGAGAGGCTCAATACAATCTTGTTTGCTTGTTTTGAATTAAAGAGTTCTGACATGATTACCCACAGTTCTGTTTTCCTCACTGATCTATACTGTCACTGGCCTCCTAAGGTAAAAACTCCTTGTTTTCATGAGTGTGATACTAGCTTGTGCTTAAGTACCTTGCATTGATAATTATAGGTTGGTAATAAGTGTCAAATAGTTTTAGCTGTATATTAGAAAAATGCTAGATCTATAGAGTTTAGCTGAAGCTCATGGACCTTGAAAAAACATCTTTGAAATTCTAAGTCTTTTATTTCCTTATTCTCATTCCTTTACATGTACACTGCATTGTTAAGTACTTTCATTGAGTAGAAATAATAGTATAGCTCATTACAATTTCATACAATGAACCTACCTTTAGTAGTCAAAATACTAAAATTGCTTTCAGAATTGCTGCCCTTACTGCGCATGCCTTGTATAATCTCAAAGATTGAGTTTTACTCCCGTGATTGGGAGGTTATGTCACAACTGACTTTGGAGAAAGCAGTAGGTTGGGCCTCACGTAATCAGTTGAGTTCTTAAAAGGGACTGTTTTCTCTGTGAAGACTTATTCTGAGGTGTGAGATTTAGGCTAAGCACAAGGATGTAAGAGACCTCTTTATTGCTGTCTTTTAAAGGTGAAGGGGACCACATAGTGAGGAAGGCAACTTTAGTCCTACATACTTGGATAGAATTCTGCCAAAACCACATGAGCTTGGAAAAGGACCCCTAGCTCTAGAGCATATCATTCAATCAATATCTTGACTTTTAGTTTTGGAAGTCCCTAGGCAGAGAATCCACATGCCATACCTCTCACCTACAGGATTATGAGATAACAAGTAAGTGTTTTAGCTGCTAGGTTTGTGCAAATGGAAACCTAACACACCATTCAACATAATTAACACCCCCTGCAATAAACACATCCTCAACAACCCAGAAACCCATTATTTAATCCACCGAAACTGAGCCAAATTCTTCAAGTTCTGCCATAGCTATGCATTCTACCTCTTGAATTTCCTTTCTGAAGCTTCCTAGTTCCACGTAGCTAGCTTTATGCTCCAGGAGCACATTTATTTCTAAAGAAGAAGAATGCCAATAATGATAGAAGGGAATTGTACCTTCTCCTCGACTTAGCCCTATCAGTACCTCATGACAATGAGCAAGGCGTTTGAAAAGATAACACCTTCCGAAAAGACCATCAAGGTAAGAGCTGATAGCACAGGTACCTCAGTAAATGATGAACTCTTGGGGTAACAAAGAATGTCCAACTGGGTACAGTCTAGAGCCCCTTAAGTAGTTTTACACTTTCAACTTTGCCCGGAATAGAAAATGCTGTGACACTAAAAACCGTGCAGAGATAGACTCATTTAGCTTCTGTTCTCCATTGAAATAGCCTGTTTTTTTCTGGTTTTGACTGTTTAATACCACCAATTAAACGTAACATAGGACAAAATTTCTGTCCTGTACGATATGATAAACCTAGGGATCCTTAATTATTCCTTGCTAATAATAATGCTCCTTCACATAAAGCAATACAGTCCAGTTACTTTTACTTTATAGACTTCATACTTTTCTACTCTTAATGGCTATACCATCCAGATACTGAAGCTCTGGGCTAAGTGGTAAAAACCTATAAAAGACCTTGTATTTTATACAATCCAGATGATATTTTAATCTTTCCTGAACTGTCAAATGTGTAGGTACTAAGTTTCAAGGATAATTAAAAGAGAAAAACCTTTAAAATAAACCTGTCCACTTATTTTCCATAAGAAAATAAAAGGTTCTAATCCTTTCATAATGAATAGCAACAAAATTAAATTCTATTCAGCTCCATCTAATTTCTAAAAAGGTAAAAGAAAATATTAGTTAGAAAAAAAATGTTTTGTCAAGGCCCATGAGCTTCAGCTAAACTAAACACTACCTCTCTGGCATATTTCTAATTAAATATGCAATTAAAATGTTCACTGCACCCTAAGGCCTCCCATCCTATTTAAATAGCTTCTTGTCCTGCTTTAAAAAGCGAATTATAACTTTCTAAGTAATTCTTAAAAATCCTTCAGATTTTCTGTGATTTCTCTAACCTATTTCTCATTAAAATGTACTACTTTAGACATACGAACTCTTACACATTTAGTAAGCATAAACTGGCTGTCTCTAAGCAGTTAGAAATCAAAGCACAAATTCTGCAAAACCAATGTCTTTAAAGAAAATTTAAGTATAGTTCAAATAACTACTTGCATGTTTTTGACTTAAGTACCAATGGAAAACTATGAAAAGAAATATTCTAACTTACTGAATATCAATTATGTGTTATCTAATAGAGATCTTTACATCTTTCTCATTTTAAATAACGCTTTCCTGTACTATATTTTTAAGCCATTTATAGTCCTAGTTTTTAGTACACAAAGGCTTTCTAACTGATTTGTAGATACCTACAAAAAATTCATTTCAGTTTGTATTTAACAGACTAGTCGAGTAACTGTTTCAGTGTACAACAAAATAAGTAATTGGTTGTTTAGGTCTTTGAACTTTGCAACTTATTACATTTAACTGAGAATAAAAGAAAATGACAAAGACTTTTGATTATACAGTAAAATTTCATGTTTTGGACTTACATGTTTCCTTTACAGCAGTTGGATTAAAAAATATATATATATATGTATATATGGATCTGTGGTAAATTCCAAGAATGACCTCAAACTATTGGTGGATTTTTGGGTCCCTCATTAGAAGCAACCCTGATGATTATAGGGGGCAAGTAAAGGTTTCCATATTTCAGATCAAAATGAGAAATACTTGGAAAACAAAGATGCTTTTGTTTGATGACTACTCACCTCCCTCCCAACACACACATACAATTTCCCTGGTAAATAATTGGCCAATGTAACACTTTGGGATAAAAGAACTATCACTACATAGTGATTCTGCGAGGTGTCTAGGAGCTAATGACAAGCAATACTGAAATGTCTGAATAAAGCAGATAAGAGCATATCAACAAGTCAGCCATGATAGTTTTTCTGCCCTATATAATCCCAGGTGACAAAAATTATTGGACATTGTAAGAAAACTAGGAATTCCTGTCATTAGAATGCCTCAACATATTTATAATGTATATGGGAATGAGTGATAATTATAACATGTAACAGTCTTTAATATCTAGAAGTACAAGAATTACTGTACACCTAAAAGAAAAGGACAGAAAACCCAAAATGGAGTGAGTTAATATGCATATAAAAAAATCCAAAAGGCTAAAAATTTAAAAAGGCACACACACCACAAAATTAAAGAACTGCCACACCTGTCAAATAGACAAAATTTAAGAGTCCGATAATAGCAAATGATAAATCTGCAGAAATGTCCCTGATGGTAGGAGCTTCTACCCTGATGGTAACACCTTTTCCATAGAGCAGTCTTCTGGTATTTAGTAAAATTAAGAAGGTGTAGACCTTGGGGCCAAGCTATCCCTCTTCCAGGGTGACTGCAGAGGTCATTCTCATGAGCAGTGAAAGATCACATATAAGGATCTTCACTGCAGGGGTATACTTGGGTAGCCTGGACCCATTCATTTCTGTCACTAGAGATTGAGGACAATAGATGCGTATTTCAGAATATTCTGGGATAATGAGACAGAATATGCTAGATGTGAATAATGTGTTTTTAAGATGTATCCGTATTTACCAAATGTAAGTGTAAAAAGAAAAAGATTTATAGCTTAAATAAATGTACATAAATCATATATTAGATGAACTACATATGAATTTTAAAAGTAGATGCCTGTGAGGTAGCATAAAGTAGCATTAGGGTACAAGAGGAACCCTTTTATGATTTATAAAAAATTTATTCAAGGGAATAAATGAATTTAAGTACTTTATGATCTTTTTAAATATATAATATGCCCATTATAAATCTCAACTTATTCTTTCTTCCCAACTTATCAACCTTTTTTTTTTTTTAAGTTTGAATTACTATACAGAAAATAAAAGCCTCCAGACTTTATAATTCAGTCTTTACACTAACCAAGTATAGGGATAAAAGGTGTGACTTTAGCAATCAAACTTTTCCTTTCTTTTGCTATTACAGAATATTAGTACTTAGAGTTTGAGGGATTTCCCTCTTTCTAAAAAGAGCTAGATGTCTTCAGAAAATAGCTGTAACTCATTAGAGATACAAAGGACTAGAAAAGTCATACCAAAAATACAAAGCCTGTAATTATGTAGAGAATACATTCTAGCACATGCTGAAATGTGAGAAACTCAATATTGAAATCTACAACCATAAAGCATTCAGTAAGAATAACTTCATAATTTCCCTCTTAAAAATAGCACTTCTGATCTCTGGTACTAGGCCATATATAATATAGGAACTTACTAGAACAGGGCATTATAAAAAGAAAGCTCTTAAAAATATATTTCCTATTTTCCTACTTTTGAGTTGAAATTGTATAATTCTTGCCATAACATATAACATTACCTTTTATATTAAATGTGAACAATAATTTTTCTACTTGATTTTAATGTGTAAGACAAGGTTGACAAAATTATATCCTAAGTATTTCCATCTTGACAGGAGCATTAGAGAACTAGAGTGTAAGGTTAGAAAACAGGAAAAGAATGGTGTGCTCATAATATAGCTTTAGTATTACTTCTGACTTGTGCACAAATCACTACCGGTGATGTGATAAGAAACCCAGGACCGAGTGTCAGGTCTAGATGATTTGCTTTGATCAGTCTTATTTCAAAACTGCATGAAAAGTCTTGGTAGGTGCCCACTCAGATTCTTCAAGTTGGCAGGAGCTCATCTGGGAAAGGCAGAATTCCATGGCCAGCAAAGTGTGTGTCCAGCGAGAAACATGGGAGATTCCAGAAGCTGCTATTAGCACATGCTCCTCCCCCTGCTGTTTTCTAGTACTCCTTGCTGAAAGTCCATTTGGCTAATCACAGTGAAATGTAACTAGCACAAGATTCTTGTGCTAAAATGTTTATTTTTACCCTAGTTCTGAGACTCTTTCAGCTTCCTCAAAGGAATTACATACAGCTTGAGGTAAAGCTTTGAAAACAGGATAGGAAAGATGGGCAGGAAGAGATGGACGTGAAGACAAATCAAGCAGAGGGAAGAGCTTCAGGGAAATCACAAGTTTTAAAATGTGGCATGTGTTCAGAGATGCAGGGAATTTATCCTGAAGAGTACAGAGATAAGATTAGAAGGTAGGCTTGGGGTACTTCATGTGTAACTTAGTATTGGGAATGCTGACCTAAACCTTCACATCCAAAGACTAATTTTCCATTGAGCTTTCCCCTATCTGTGCATATTCATTATGTGTATTCAGACATGAATATGTAAGTCTATAGCAAAACCAAGGTTTTAAAGAATGCTATAAAAATACATTAAAATGTTAAGATTAAGGACACAAACAGATCCTGGAGTGCCTGGGTGGCTCAGTGGGTTCCAGTCCCACATCAAGCTCTCTGCTCAGCAGGAAGACTGCTTCCTCCTCTCTCTCTCCCTGCCTCTCTGCCTATCTGTGATCTGTCTGTCAAATAAATAAATAAAATATTAAAAAAAAAAACCACAAACAGATCCTGTTACATCCTCCTAGACTGCATATACTCCAGACTAAAGTTACAAGGATTAATAAAGACTATGGAATACAGTAGTATAGTGATCCCAAATATTACAATTTGATATAATTACATCAGTTAAAAAAATGTAAGAAATAGAAGACAAAGACCACAAACAACTATTCTCTAGGTGTACTATATGCTCTGTATTTGTTTTATCTTAGAAACTCTCATGAGGCCAAATCTGTTCACACCAGTTCTCTGAAACCTTTCCAGACCCCCTTTGTATATATATATATACAAACATATATTGTATGTTTGAAGGAAGACGGGTTGGGGAAGATTGATCTGATGTATCTTTGGGACCCTGTTTGTACTATAGCATCTGTAATCACGTGATAGATACACTGAGACTTCAGAAAGATTGCATTTGATAAATCATTCCCCTGTATTCAAAATAAAAACCACTAGTTAAGCAGATTGTAATGCCAAAAGGAAGGAGCATTTTTATACAATAGGATGTAATTTCCAACTTAGCCTTGCTACTCTTCTCAGACCACTTTCTGTTGGCTATATATGGTCACAGTCTTGATTCTGCATAGAAATTTCCTTTTTTCAATTAGGTTGCTTAGACAAATAGCATTGAAACAAAGCTTACTTTGCTAATATGGTCCAGCAATGGAGTGATACAAATTGACTATTAAATTGCAATGCAAACCTCTTTTCTGTTTTGTTAACAAAGAAAAAAAAACGAAATAGAATAAAATATCCCATTATAGTGTAGACGTAACTGCAATTCTTCCTTTGAAGGAAGTGTATTAATCCAGTTACTTCAGAGAAATATTTAATGGCGTTTCATACTGGCACCAGAAAATTCACTTATATTATTTGGCAAAAACATCACATTTGGACCACGTTCCTTTTAGAGAAAAGACATAATTAATAGCCATGAGAGTACTTTTTGATTACATCTTATCAGTTAACATTTGAGAGTCTTCCTTCTGAAATACTGAAGTTTACAATACTGTGAAGCTGGCCATATATTGTGATGAAGATATAAATATTATAGCTAATGGAGTGACAATTACTATGACTGCCATAATAGTTCTTGATTGAATTTTGGGAAGATGTGGATAATGAATAAATACCAGAAGCTCTTGAAAATATATTCAATTGCTATAAATGAATATTCACATGGCTTGGTGTCAATTCACTTTCACAGTAATTATTCTTGTGTTATTTTCTGACAGAAGATATAGCCTATAGCTTTATTTTTCTTGATATTAATGATTCAAAACACAGAATCTTGAATTTCACATATGTAAGCTCAAAAGTAATTCAAAATCACTAAAAGTAGTTTTGCAAACTTGCTCTCTCTTTTCTTTCCTTAGGCTTAACATTTTCTATTAAACAATAATTTATAAGTTTTTCAAAGAAAGACTGAACAAATACTTTATGTCCTTGTCAGGATTATTGTCAAATGATAATTTTTTAAACATTCCTTCTGAAGCTTTATCAATTTCAGGGTGTTTTTCATGTAAGCTAATGAGATTTTACTCCAAAATATGTCAAGATATGTTTAACTAAAATAGGTTATAACAAATAACAGCTTTGTGAAACAATCCCTGGGCCACAAGGAGAAATAATGTAGTATCTTTTATATTTAGGTTGGGTTTTGTATGTTTTTATTTTTGTGGGTTTTATTGTTTGGGGCAGTTGGAGGAATGGTTTTCTCTCTGCATTAGAGAAGGGAATACCTTTTTCCTTAAAACCAGCCAAGTTCCAAGTCAAAGAAAGTCTTCTCTTTGGAGTATCCTGCTGAAGTGATTTATCCTTATGTTATACTTTAATATGAAATTAGTAGAAAATTTGATCTACACTCTTGACTGGTATTTTTCATGTGACAAAAATGGTCTTAAATATTTTTCTTATAGAAAATTTGAGTTAGTTATGAATTTCAAACTTAGTCAAATTTCATTTAATATTCAATCATGGTAATACAGGATTTCTCAGCCCCAGCACTAGTAATATTGGGACTAACTTTGTAGAGGGTTTACCTGTATATTGGAGGATATTTAGTAGGATCACTGGCATCTATGGGCAAGATGTCAGCACATACATACACACATGTGCACAAGCATGCAATAAAAAATTGTGTCCAGATCTTGCCAAATGTCCCTTGGTGAGCAAAATTGCCCCAATTGAGAATCACTGCTCTAATGTATATTTAATAAGAAATCATGCTTTAGGCTACAAGTAGTAATAAATTCCATTTATTTGGATGCAAACTATCAAAATTGACATGCCATGGTGTATTTAAAGTTTAAACATATTAAAAAGTTCTTTTCTTTTTTTTTTTAAGATTTTACTTATTTGTTTGACAGAGAGAGATCACAAGTAGGCAGAGAAGCAGGCAGAGAGAGAGGAAGGGAAGCAGGCTCCCTGCTGAGCAGAGAGCCCGATGCGGGACTCGATCCCAGGACCCCGAGATCATGACCTGAGCCAAAGGCAGCGGCCCAACCCACTGAGCCACCCAGGTGCCCTTAAAAAGTTATTTTCTTAAAATGGGTTGCTCCTAATTGGAAGAGTAGTATCCTGAACACATAGAGGAAAAAGGCAGCTGAGCTAGTGTAACAACCCTGGCAGAACTTGGTCCAGCAGCAACAACGGAACCCCAGCAATGGCAATAGTTAAAGTTGAAAATATTCAAACATTGTAGCAAAACTGCAGGAAGCATTGTTTAAGAGGTGTTAGCCTGTAAAAGGAAACTGACCAGTAGCTTTGCAAGGATTCAGTAAATGATGACATGAGAGTCTTGGGAACCTGGCTAACACTACTTGTAAGTCCTCATAGTTAAAAGTTCAGTTCCTCAGTGGAGATGCAATGTGGGAGGTTAGGGGGTAGGAGGAGAATCAATGAAACAAGATGGGATAGGGAGGGAGAGAAACCATAAGTGACCCTTAACCTCATAAAACAAACTAAGGCTGCTGGAGGGAGCGGGGGAGGCATAGGGGGGTGGGGTTATGGACATTGGGGAGTGTATGTGCTATGGTGAGTGCTGTGAAGTGTGTAAACCTGGCGATTCACAGACCTGTACCCCTGGGGATAAAAATACATTATATGTTTATAAAAAAATAAAAAATTAAAAAAAAAAGTTCAGTTCCTCAATGAAGAATGAATGCCCAATTTAACACTATTCTCAAGAGAGTAAGCAAATAGTGTTCTTGGAAGCCTCTTTACTGCAAATGTTCTTCCCTCTATATGCATTGCATAATCTGTATAACTTCCATTACTGCCATAACATTTTCAGTGTACCAAGCAAGGACCTTTTAAAGACCAACCACTATATATATCTGCAGAGAATTTATATAAGAACACTTATAATAGAGATATTTCTAAAAATGCTATAAAAATGACAACTATGCTTAGATACATAGAAAAGACTTAAATGTTTTCCAGTGGTAACAAGCATATTTATGAGTTTATACACTTATATGTAGCTGCATGTGAACCGTATTATCTTTTCTGACCATACAACTTGGCTACTGCCTTGCCAAACAGAACTGCAAAATGAGTGCAACTATCTCCGTTTTGGTTATTTTTTTTTTTCATTCTTTGACTCAGAAAGTAATATAGTGAAAAAGTACTCCTAGTTTGAAAAGCAGGGAAAACATTGATTCAGAGGTCCAGAAAGTTTTTCTGACTAACACCTACCTTCCTAAGCATAGACAGAACATTCACCAACATACGTTCTTTACAAAATTTCTTTCTTGTGATTAGCTTTTGTATTTTTAGACTCCACACATGAGATCCTATGATATTTGTCTCTCCTTCTGACTTATTTGACTTAGCACAATGCCTTTGATGTCCATCCTTGGTGTCACAAGTGGCAAGATTTCATTATTTAAGGTTGAAGAAAAATCCATTGTGTATATGTATTTCATATATATATATATATATATATATATATATATATATATATATAATGTATATATCTCACATTCTCTATTCATCCATCAGTGGACACAGGTTGTTTCCGTATCTTGGCTAATTTAAATACCTCAGTGAATATGGCTGCCTGTTCAAGTTAGTGTTTTCATTTTCTTCAGGCAAACACCCAAAAGTGGAATTGCTGGAGCATGAGTAGTTCTTTTTAACAATGGGAGGCTCCTCCATACTACTTTCTACAGCAGGTTCTTTTTTCCTTTCCAAAGCCACATCTTCTTTCTTCTTTTTTGTTTGCTTGCTTTCTCCTTCCTTTTTCTTTTGGAAGTTTGACACCTCTTTTTATGGTCAAAAGGTTCAGATGGAATTACTTATAAATATGTGCAGCAAATTCCCCACTAAAGATGTCAATAAAAACTACCTCTGCACAAAGGGCTCATCTGTCCCCCAGAGTTTGCCTTAATTTGCCAAGAGTATAGTCTTGGACAAACAAGTATGGGTCCTCTCAGGAAAGACAGGAATGCTTTGGGACCAGATGAGAGCCTTTCCATCTTGCAAGAGAACAGAGGTGACTCAGTTGATCGAGTTGATCACTGCCCAGGAACTAGGAGTGATTCAATGGTTTCTTCCCCAGACGTGGGTCATTTTTATCAAGGAGCAGATGAAACCATCTGTTGCCTGGCCATGGCCCACAGAGAAGAAAGAGAACTACAGTAGTGTGAGGAAATAACTCACAAAAATATGCGATGGTGTCTTATACAAATTAAGAGCTTATTTTTTCACTTAAAAGAAGTTCAGTAGTCTAGTGCTTCTACAGTGTATCCCCAAATCACTAGCCATTATCTGTTCAGTTCTTAGAACATGGCTTTCATCCTCAAGGTAACAAAATGGATGCTGCAATCTATTTCCATTCTCCTATATTCCATGTAAAAGGATTAGCAGGGACAAAAAGTTGTTTTCCTGGTCAAGACCATGTCAAGACATTCCCTGAATTCCTGAACCCATGACTTCAATTTAGATCCAATAGCCACAAACAGCGATGAGAAATACAGTATTTTACTTGAAGACATTGTTGTCCTGAATAAAACCAGGGTTCTGCTACTCAGCAAACAGAGATAATGAATGTTTGGGAGGTTTACAGCAGTGCTGACCACAGCATCCTAGACGTGAGACGGTTTCAACACAGCAGGAGCTGTGCACTACTCCTCTCTTCCGCCAGCACCATGTATGGCCTATTAAAGATGCTCTGTGGCTAACTGGTAGGACGATCCCTGAGTAAATGATCGAATGGAGTTTTCTATTACACTGCCAATAGTTTCTCCCTTGTTTCAAAAGGAATAAGTTTAAACTAAATATAGTCCAAGTTATCATGCAAGTGTCTACAAGGACAGATAAAGTCTTTTCCAAGGACTTTAGAATCTGTTATAATCTCTAGACTAAAACACACTCAATCTAGCCTAGAATATTATACCCATAGCACATGATATAGGTATGTGCAAATTGTTCAAGGAGTACTTAAAAGGGCCTATGAAGGCCACATTATCTGAAAATTATTTATTCTCCAGTATGCAACTCTTAGGTGTTTGTATATTTCAGTTTTATAATATAAAATGCTATCTGCTCAAGTTGTATGTAATTTGAAAGAAATGCGAATGATACCTCTAAAAATCTAAGATAATAAGCATAGTAGTAGTTTCCTATGTGAGGCAAACATGCCAAATATACTCTGTAACAGCTGGGTTTTCTTTCTTTCTTTCTTTCTTTCTTTCTTTCTTTCTTTCTTTTTTTAAAGATTATTTATTTATTTGACAGACAGAAATCACAAGTAGGCAGAGGCAGGCAAAGAGAGAGGAGGAAGCAGGCTCCCCGCTGAGCAGAGAGCCTGATGCGGGATTCAATCCCATGACCCCGAGATCATGACCTGAGTTGCAGGCAGAGACTTAACCCACTGAGCCACCCAGGCACCCAACAGCTGGATTTTCTATTTTTCCTTGAGTCTCAATATTTAACAAAGGGTCCACAGAGAAGCAATACTTAACGTTACAGCTCTGAGATCTATGTGAGTCTTAGGGCTACATTTTTTTGGTTATGTGTCTCAGAAAAGTATAAATAAAATCATCTGAGGGTATTCTTTGGTAGCCCCATGAGCCCTTGTCCCTTGGGAGAATGTGAAAGTTCTCATGATTAGAAATTGCTTATATTAAAAAAAAAAACTTTTATGTGCATATATATGAAAAACAAAGACCATCACACATGGAAAGTGATGAAATTTCTTTCCATGATAGCGTTGCCATGGAATAATCATGGTCAAATTTTGTTTCAAGACACTGGGTAAACATAACAATTTCCTCATATAAACCTAGAGGAAAAACAAATTTTCATTAGGTAGAAAATCTGGTTTTTAAGAAATGAAAAGGAGTCAGCATTTATAGACTATCAATAAATGAGCCTAAGAGAAACTGAGCAATTATAGTGAGATGGAACAGATTATAGAAATAATGGATTCTAGTTCTTAACCATAATAAAACTTTGATACACTGTGGAAAACTCAAAATTCCCCTAAAAGATTACCTGAGTTTCAAGTGTGAAAATTGTGTGTATGCTGTTTAAGTCTTCAAGTCAATCCTTGTGTCCCCACACATGGTTAGGTTTTATCTTCTCACAAAGAATGAGGTCTGATTTATGGCTTACATTTTAAAAATGTACCTTGCACATTTGCAGAAGAAGCCTAGAAACCACATACATGTGACAATGCACATGTGCAAAAGTGTGTGTATTGCCTACATGTAAATATTTATGAAGACCATGAGATTTGATGTGTATATCCTTGAAAACCCAGTTTCTTAAGTAACGACACCCATAGTGGTTAAAGTGGAAGAAAACCACCATTGTAATCACTAATCAGTGTCTACGTAGCAGTCTTGGAAAAACCTGGAAGGACAGAGAGCTATGGAAATCCAATGCCCCATCCTGGTTTCTAACATAATGCTCCATGTTTCATTGTAGGACTAATTACATTGTGGCTTCTAAAAGTTGGCTTTCTGTCAGTATTTAAAAAAAATTTTTTTTTGAGAAATTTCATCATGCATCCCCCCTCCCCCCGAGGGGAGAAGGCAGGATAGCATCCATGTAGTTTGTAACAGTTATAAGTACTTTAAATTTCACCTAACCTATCACTTAGCCACAATATATATTTACAGAGGTGTTTTGTTGAATGAATAATTAAATATATATCAAATCTAAAAAGTGTAGAAAAGCTATACAAGGCCTCTTAAATCTTATGGGAGCTTAAGAGACATTTTCTTAGGAACCTTGTGAAGAGTCAATGTTATCTGTCTTGAATATCCCCAGGTTAATTACAGTGAGTTTTATAAGGCAATGTTTCTTTCCCCTGTCAATAGAAACAGGTGATACCTTGTCAATTATCTGTGCTCAGCACAGCAGAAGTATATGAAGGCTAAAGAGAGCAACCCCGGTGGGCAGCTTTCTCATGATCTAATTTAATCTAAGGACAGAATTTGGATTACCCAAGGTAGGAACTTTGAAAACTTAATATGCATAAGAATTACATGAAATGATTACAAAAAACCTGATACTTCTACATATTTGATCCCTGAGTCTGATTCAGTAGGTTAGTGTCAGTCCCTCCTATCTTTGTTTTTCTAAATTGTTGCTGTTAACGCTTAATAAACACTGATGCATAGAAACAAGGTTGACTGTAGCCTTCTCAGATGTCCGCTTTTGACGAATGTCCACCAGGGACCTTGGAATCACATTCAACTGCAGTAAACAAGAGTATAGAGATAGCATTTTGCTGATTAATTTTAAAACCTACACATTTAAACAGAGCACAGGGGTTTGAGTTGACAATTTGTAAAATCATGTAGGAACGAACAAGGACATGTGGCTAAATAGGAACTGAACACAATGTCTAGTTAAGACTTAAAACATATTTGATGTTTGTCACTTTACAAATGCACAGGTTACAAAGATGCCATGAGGTGTGCACACAAAGACGTTTAAAAACACGTGATGGCCTAATAGGGCCATAAAATGTAAACTGCAGGCTCAGTGGAGCCTACACAACAAATGGCAACTACAATAGGGTTTGCACACAGAACACATTTAAGTGAAGGGATTAACCTGATGCATTACAGTTTTTATTAAAAAGCCAATAACTTTGGGGGGACTATGTTCACATAAAAAATACTTGATAACGAAGAACTATAAAAACTTAAGGGATGGAATTTTTGAGACCATTTAAGTTGTTAAAAAAAAAAAAGCTGGAAAGACATATAGTTTTTTTCTATTTTGGCAAGTTTTCAAAATAGAAAAATGTATACATGTGCAATGTATGTGCATATATAGACATTCTGTATGCATGTGTGGTGTGTGTGGCATAGTTTGCATATCAAGAGTATCTAAAATTATCAAATCATGGAAGTACAAATTAAAAACAAAACTAAACAAAAACCTCCTTAGTCTCTTAAATTTATCTGACCAGCAAGGGGAGTGTTGCTGTTGACCCGTCTCCCTGGGTACATTAAGGTTTTTAGTAGCCTGATTTTCTTGTCTCTGTTGACACCAAGCAAGTTAGGTATTGGTGGTCTCTTTGGGTGAAAGTCTTTGGAAAGATCAATAAAAATTGAAGAATATCTCCTATTCTGAAAGAATTCCCAAGATGAGAGAAAATAGAAAGTTCTTGTCGGTTGACTTCTACTTCTAGACTCAAGTCTTCAAAATATCAGCATAATTTTAATACTTATCATGATCTCATTTTAACCTATACACGTAAGGACAATTATGAGACATCCGGATGTCTTTGCATCTCCACCACCTTTTTAAAATTTAGTTTTTATTCTAGCTTTATTGAGACGTAAACAAAACAACATTGTGTAGATCTCAAGTATACTATGTGGCTTTTAATATAAGTATATCTTGTGTGATGATCACAAACTGACCTATCCTTCACCACAATAGTTACTATTTTTATTAAGTATTTTTATTAACATATAATGTATTACTTGCCCGAGGGGTACAGGTCTGTGAATTGTCAGGCTTTTACATTTTATAGCACATGCCTTCCCCAGTGTCCATAACCCAACCATCCTCTCCACACGTCCTAGGAACCTCAGTTTGTTTTGTGAGATTAAGAGTCTCTTATGGTTTGTCTCCCTCCTGATCCCATCTTGTTTCATATTTTCCTTCTCTATCCTCCAAACCCGCCACCCTGCCTCTCAAATTCTTCATATCAGGGAGATCATATGATAAATGGCTTTCTCTGATTGACTTATTTTGCTCAGCATAATACCCTCTAGTTCCATCTACATCATTGAAAATCGCAAGATTCAGTTTCTATTGATGACTGCATAGTATTCCATTGTGTGTGTGTGTGTGTGTGTGTGTGTGTGTGTGTGTGTGTGTATACACCAATTCTTCTTTATCCATGCATCTGCTGATGGACATCTAGGTTCTTTCCATAGTTTGGTTATTATGGACATTGCTGTTATAAACATTTGAGTGCACATGCCCCTTTGGATCCCTACATTTGTATCTTTAGGGTATACACACCCAGTAGTGTGATTGCTGGGTTGTAGGGTAGCTCTATTTTCAACTTTTTAAGGAACCTCCATGCTGTTTTCCAGAGTGGCTACACCAGCTTGCATTCCCACTAACAGTGTAGGAGGGTTCCCCTTTCTCTGTATCCTCGCCAACATCTGTGGTTTCCTGACTTGTTAATTTTTTAGACATTCTGACTGGTGTGAGGTGATATCTCACTGTAGTTTTTATTTGTATTTCCCTGATCCTGAGTGATGTGGAGCACTTTTTCATGTGTCTGTTGGTCATCTGGATGTCTTCTTTGCAGAAATGTCTGTTCATGTCCTCTGCCCATTTCTTGACTGGATTATTTGTTCTCTGGGTGTTGAGTTTGATAAGTTCTTTATAGATTTTGGATACTAGCCCATTATCTGATATGTCATTTACAAATATCTTCTCCCATTCTGTCAGTTGTCTTATGGTTTTGTTGACTGATTCCTTTGCTGTGCAAAAGCTTTTGATCCTGATGAAGTCCCAATAGTTCATTTTTGCCCCTGCTTTCCTTGCCTTTGGCCATGTTTCTAGGAAGAAGTTGCTGCAGCTGAGGTCGAAGAGGTTGCTGCCTGTGTTCTCAAGAATTTTGATGGATTCCTGTATCATACTGAGGTCTTTCATCCATTTTGAGTCTATTTTTGTGCATGGTGTAAGGAAATTGTCCAGTTTCATTCTTCAGCTTGTGGCTGTCCAATTTTCTAAACACCATTTGTTGAAGAGACTGTCTTTTTTCCATTGGACATTATTTCCTGCTTTGCCAAAGATTAGTTAACCATAGAGTTGAAGGTCTGTTTCTGAGCTCTCTATTCTGTTCCATTGATCTGTGTGTCTGTTTTTATGCCACTACCATACTGTCTTGATGATTACAGCTTTGTAATAGAGCTTGAAGTCAAGAATTGTAATGCCACCAACTTTGGCTTTCTTTTTCAACATTCCTCTGGCTATTCAGGGTCTTTTCTTGTTCCATATAAGTTTTAGAATTATTTGTTTCATTTCTTTGAAAAAAAATTGATGGCATTTTGATAGGGATTATATTAAATGTGTAGATTGCTTAGGTAGCATAGACATTTTCACAATATTTGTTCTTACGATATATGAGCATGGAACGCTTTTCCTTTTCTTTGTGTCTTCCTCAATTTCTTTCATGAGTAATTTATAATTTTCTGAGTACAGATTCTTTGCATCTTTGGGTTTATTCCTAGGTATCTTATGGTTTTGGGTGCGATTGTAAATGAGATTAACTCCTTAATTTCTCTTTCTTCTGTCTTGGTGTATAGAAATGCAACTGATTTCTGTACAGTGATTTTATATCCTGACACTTTACTGAATTCCTGTATGAGTTCTAGCAGTTTTAAAGTGGGGTCATTTGGGTTTCCCCATGCAGTATCATATCATCTACAAAGAGTGAGAGTTTGACTACTTCTTTGCCCATTTGGATACCTTTAATTTCTTTTTGTTGTCTAATTGCTGAGGCTAGGACTACTAGTACTGTGTTGAATAGCAGTGGTAATAGTGGCCATCCCTCCCATGTTTCTGACCTTAGGGGAAAAGCTCTGTTTTTCCTCATTGAGAATTATATTCGCTGTTGGTTTTTCATAGATGGCTTTGATGATATTGAGGTATGTACCCTCTGTCCCTGCACTTTGAAGAGTTTTGATCAAGAAAGGATTCTGTACTTTGTCAAATGCTTTTTCAGCATCCCTTGAGAGTATGATATGGTTCTTGTTATTTCTTTTATTAATGTATTGCATCACATTGATTTGCAGATGTTGAACCAACCTTGTAGCCCTAGAATAAATCCCACTTGGTTGTGGTGAATAATCCTTTTAGTGTACTGTTGGATCATATTGGCTAGTGTTTTGGTGAGAATTTTTGCATCTGTATTCATCAAGAATATTGGTCTATAATTCTCCTTTTTGGTGGGATCTTTGGTTTTGGGATCACGGTAATGCTGGCCTCATAAAATGAGTTTGGAAGTTTTCCTTCCATTTGTGTTTTTTGGAATAGTTTCAGGATAATAGGTATTAATTCTTTAAATGTTTGGTAGAATTCCCCTGGGAAACCATCTGGCCCTGGGCTCTTGTTTGTTGGGAGATTTTTTGATGACTGCTTTAATCTCCTTACTGGTTATGGGTCTGTTGAGGTTTTCTGTTTCTTCCTGGTTCAGTTTTGGTAGTTTATTTGTCTCTAGGAATGCACCCATTTATTGTCAAATTTGCTGGCATATAGTTGCTCATAATATGTTCTTATAATTGTATTTCTTTGGTGTTGGTTGTGATCACTCCTCTTTCGTTCGTGATTTTATTTACTTGGGTCCTTTCTCTTTTCTTTTTGATAAGTCTGGCCAGGGGTTTATCAATCATACTAATTCTTTCAAAGAACCATCTCCTAGTTCCATTGATTTGTTCTACTGTGCTTTTGGTTTCTATTTCATTGATTTCAGCTCTGATCTCTATTATTTCTCTTTTACTGGGTTTGGGTTTTCTCTGCTGTTCTTTCTCCAGCTCTTTTAGGTGTTACTATTTTTTAGTGTATGGTGAGAACACTTAGGTTGGCAAAGATGTGGAGAAAAAGGAGCCCTTGAATGTTATTGGTGGTAATGTAAATTTTGACTGCTGTTATGGAAAACCCTAAGGAGTTCACTCAAAATTAAATAGAACTACCCTATGCTTGAGCAGTCCCACTTCTGGGTATTTATCCAAAGGAATTGAAATTCATATCTCAAACACGTAACTGCATTCCCATGTTCATTGCAGCATTATTCACAATATCCAATATATAGAAACAACAAGTGTCAATGGCTAAATGGAGGAAGAAACTGTCCTTTACATGCAATGGAATACTAGCCTTAAAGAAATCCTGCCATTTGCAATGATACAGATGAATGGAGCACCTCATCTATAAGCCAGACACATGAAAGATCCTATTGAGTGATAACACTTATGTAGAATCTGAAACAGTAGAATGGTGGTTATCATGGACTGGGGATAGTGTAGGAAATGGGGAAGTGTTGGTCAAAGGGTACAAAATTTCAGTTATAAGTTCTAGACATCTAATACTTAGAAGTTAAACTGAAAGACAAGGAATTGGAGCAAGGAGAAAAATAGTTCAATAAGTTTTATACCATGATAATAATTAAAACACATGTAATGGTAGAGAACACTGGGAATCAGTATAAAAATCTCAAGAACTGAAGAATACTCCTTCCTCTTTTCTGCATTGAAAGTGTTCCTTGAGCCCCAGTAAAACAAGGAAGACCCCACACCAAAACATGTTATTATGAAACTTGAGAACAGAGAATCAATGAGAAGGTTTTAAAAGTTAAATTTTAAAAAAAGTTGCTGAACAAAGAATTAAGAACCACAAAGGCATCAGATTTATAATATAAGACAGTGAAAGCTGGAAGATCCTGGGAAGATACTTCAAGAGAAAGATAATTATAAAATTATTAATGAAATATCAGGATAGTAAGATGACATTTTTCAAGCACAAATACACAAAAGTACCTCCAAATTATCCTGTCTTGGGTTACTACTTGAGGTGAATGTGCCCAGAGAGAATAGTGTGGTCCAAACCAGGAGTGAAGCAGGGTGGGTGCTGCAGAATAAAAGCAGGGCAGGAGACCTTCAGTCCAGCATGGAGAAAGAGGTTCCAGACTTCCTTTGGAAATCAGGACAGTTTGTGGTAAATGACCTTGAAAACTGAGCTGACAAATATGAAGTCCAAGAAAACAGTTTTTACTTAAACGTATTAGCTGTTATAATTTAAATACTAATACAGTGACCTGCCTATTGCAAGATTAAGAACAAAAGCCAATATAAGTACATACACTTTGGAGGGTTGGTGAGAATGAATGGGCCAAAAAGCTAAATCATCTGGGCGCCTGGGTGGCTCAGTGGGTTAAGCCGCTGCCTTTAGCTCAGGTCATGATCTCAGGGTCCTGGGATGGAGTCCCACATCGGGCTCTCTGCTAAGCAGGGGGCCTGCCTCTCTCTGCCTGCCTCTCTGCCTACTTGTGATCTCTCTGTCAAATAAATAAATAAAATCTTAAAAAAAAAAAAAAAAGCTAAGTCATCATTTACTAGGGTAAGAAAAATCAAGTAGTAGTGCGCGTGGTATAACTATATTAATTAGAGACATGAAAGTAAATACAGAAAGTTTCCCTAAAAGATTATAGTAGTTGTCTCTGAGCACTAGGGATTTGGAGTAAGGATGTGGTAAGGTGGGGACTGATGATTCTTATTTAACTTTGAAAATTGTATATATTAGCTTATAAACATAAATGAACTATAAAATAAACACATTTGTTAATGCTTTAAAATCTTCACCACCCATATCCATAAAAACAGAATTGCACAATTACTTGTAACAGTAAGATTGGAATTGGTTTAAATATCCATTAGGAGAAGCATGGGGAGAGAAAACTATTTATGCAATGGGATAATATGGCTTTGCCAACAAATATGCAAATACAGATCTGCAACTCCCTCTGAAATTACAAAGCCAGAAAATCAGAATAAAGTCTTTAGGTTTTACCTTGTGTAGTAAAGTATATGTGGTATATGTGTGAAGGGAAATATATTTAATGTAGTATGAGTCATAGAACTTGTTTAGATTTATGCAAAATGTACACATCTCCATCTATCCATTTACAGTAGTTTACATGTACAGAAAACAAACCCATGTGATGCAGTCAGATCACCTGGGTCTTCACCTTGGTCCCACCACTTCCTCACACTCTCACCAAGGAGAGAACTATTCTGTGCCTCACTGCTCCCATCAGTACTCTGAGTACACCTCTTCTCAGTTGATCACGATTTACTTACATTAGTTACCAAAGAGTTTCAAGTTTAAAATTTTCTAATAGTTACTGAGATGCCTGAACCAGATAAGTCTAGCAGATTATTTCATCAAAATCTTGTCTGAAATTATCAAATACTTTTAAATTAATAACTATCCTCATAACTACATTGCTGTGATGTTATAAGGAATAATTGTATATGTGTATGCTTATCCCCTAAAGTTTTCATCACAGCTTGATTTTAAGATTAGAAACATTAAATTTCCAGTAATTGCCCATTATTTAAATGCAGATTAAATGTACCAATAAAACACTTATTACAACTACATTTAAATGCCACTATGTTGAAAATCAAGTTACAATGACAACACTATATATATATATGTAATGTATATACATTAAAGTGTAATGTATATACATTAAATGTATATACATTTATAATAATGTATATACATTAAAATTTAATGTGTACACACATACACACACACACACCTTTATGAGTCAAACATGAATGGTACCAGCTTAAGGATGTATTGGTCTGCCTTTCTCTAAGTGGATGCAAAGATGCTAAAATGACAGTGGTTACCTGGGGTGGGTTGATGACAGTATTTTTTCTGCCTTCTGCTTTCCTGCCTATCTACCTTTTCCTCCTTCACATTTCTCAGTGTGCTACATTGCTTGAAATGTCTGAACACAACATATGTATAGGCTAGGAAAGCCATATGTTACACCTGCATTCACCTTGACAGATGTTTTGCCTTCTGTCCTCCTGTGCCACCTGTGAGTATGCCTCTCTGACAAGCTGTAACTTTACCTAGAGGGATAGGTGCCATGGCTCTGTCACACTAGCACACGAACTGCTATGAGCACACCTTGGTCATTAGCAGAAATTAGCCAGTATTTTGAATGTTGCCTAGTTAATGAGAATTCTCTAGTAGTAAAAATTTAGAGTGGAGCCTTCTTTGGTAAATTCTGGTTAACATCATTATATAGCAAAGCAAATGTTTGGTATAGTTCAATGGCAGGGCAGCCTGATGGCCTAGGGCTTAGCTTTACAAGTATTCTTATTTGGGAGCTATTCAGCTACTGATGCAAATTATGACAAGTTAGAGTGATTTCTAGCAATTACTTTTGAAAAAGTAATTCATTATTTTAAATATTAAACTTCTATTTCTTGAAACCTCAACTTTTACAACCACTAACCTGAAGTTACTGATTCCTTAGGGTGGTTTGATACTAGCTGATACAATCAAGTTTCCTATTCTCATTGGGTTTAAAACATTTTTACATGGCTTAAAAAAAACCAAAAACCCTCTATAGATCCTATAGATAAAACCTACCTTCTTAACTCACTGGAGAGAGGGGAAAAAAGTATTCTCCCTAATGTGGGAGATCTATTTGTTGTTTCAATCATCTCTGTTCTAAAGCTTCTTATACTCTACTGATCTTGTTTCTATGGTTACCTTGGAAAAGAAGAATGCATATCATTAACACAAACCCACTATTTTAAGAATGACCAAAAGAACAAGAAACCACACATTTTCATTGTTTTTATCCCGGGTCCTCACAAGATTAGAGGGACAAAGATTAGAGTGGAGCGGGAAGTGAAAGTCAAAAAGAAAAAAAAATGGCACAGAATTCTTTGAACATAGTATTAATATGCCCTCCAAGGACATGAAGCACACTGGGCATGTGTGTACTTTAAAATCCCATAAATTGATGGGAAAAAGTAAGTTTGATGGAAAGACCATGAATTGTAAGGACAACTGTCTGCAGTATAAACCTGGGGAAGAGGGAGAGAACTTCTCCATTTAGCTGTTAGCATAGTATTGAATTCCTGTTCATTTATTTCAAAGCTGATGAGCAATTACATGAAAAGATTATAAAACAGAACTTTTGAATGTATCATTAAGTGCTGTAGACAAAAAAAAAAAAATGTAGTTTCTATCCTAGGGAAGATTATTTATATTTAGAAAATGAAGACCAAATCATGAGATCTTAAATGTTAGAATGTGAAGGCACAAGAAAAGGAACAGAAGACCAAAAAGATCTGAGGAGTTGGACTGGCAGATACCTGTCCTAGAACATTCAAAAAGGTTTTTAAAATATGTTAAGAACACTCTTTACAAAATGTTATAAAGCATGTGGAGAAATAGGAATATAAACCAAAGTAACCATTCTGGAACATAGCCTACTATTGCTTCATAAAAGGGAGAGCTCAATTTCCCTATAACCCAGCAATCCACACCTGAAAGAATGGAAGGAAAACACTGGTTATGGCAATGGTGAATTGGAATGATGTGGTCTTCCAGGGAAGTTAAGGGGCTGCATAGACTTCTATTAAATGCTCTTCAGCAATATGATACATAAGACACACTGAGCCTGATGAAAAATCTTAGTACACATTAGGAAGAGGAAGAACTCTGTTAGGTGTACATTTGTATTGGTTCACATAATGATCTTCTGTCTATAGATCCATTTGTTAAACTTGTTATAGAAGAAACCTAAATGGAAAAGCAAATGAAGAATGGGGAGTAGAAATAATACAGGATAGGGAGGAACTCGGGTGTTAATGATGAAAAAAAAAGACTAATTCAACTCTCCAGCTCTCTTCACTGGAAAAATTTGAAAAATAGTCACATATCTGAGATTTTGAGACTCGGTTATTGTGTAAGGTATTCCAAAACAAGTCAGTATCGTTCAGTACCAATGAGAAGAGTTGCCTGAGCTTTCAAGCATTCCTACTAAGGAACTTAGCTATTAGATCTTGGCAGTTTCCTTACTAAGTATTTTGTTTAATGTACATATTTTATCTTTTTACAAGATATACCCATATTCATTCTGCAATTGTGTGTTTTTGTAACTAAAAGTAATAAGATCAGTAACCATGGGATTTAAAGAACATGTAGTACTATAGTAGAGTACTATCCTCAACCTGGCTGCTGTCATGACAAGATATTCTCAAGTGTTAATACAACATAAAACAAGTATTTATCTATTTTGTGAAAAGTCCCCTTTGTTTTCTAAGAAATATTATACTTGGAAAGAAATCCTGTTAGGTGTGGAACATTTTTGCTTCAGTGCCAAACCTAACAATGTTGAGATATGAAGGGGGTTTGACACTTTATTTACATCAGTCCTATAAGATAAAATACTCCCACAGTTTGAGTACTGCTACCAAAGAAAAATGGGCATATCTGGAAATAAAGCCAGATAGGTATTTAAATAACAAAGTACAAATACTGACTTCAAGGACTTTACTGCCTAATGTAGAAGGCCAGTTGGGATGCAGGTATTTGCGGGGGGGGGGCCTGGGTGGCTCATCTGCCTTTGGCTCAGGTCATGATCTCAAGGTTTTGAGTTGGAGCCTCATGTTGGGCTCCCTGCTCAGCAGGGAGTCTGCTTCCTACCACCCACCCACCTTCCATATGTTCTCTTGCTCTTTTTCTCTCTCAAAAAAAATTTTTTTTTCAGTAGAGTGCTTTTGTACCATTATGAGGAAAAACTAATGCAGGACGAAACAAGAGTTCAGTGTTAAGTTATCTTAGTTTTCTTTGAGAGAAAGATTTACTTTGAGACATGAAGTCTTATATATCCAGGTAATTGGGAGGTACAAATATTCTTAGAAATGGGAAAATAGTCTATGGCTATACTGCCCTGAATGCGCCCAATCTCGTCTGATCTTGGAAGCTAAGCAGGGTCGGGTCTGGTTAGTACTTGGATGGGAGAAATGGGAAAATAGTATACATAGACAAAACAGAACACAGTTCATTCTGCCAACTACAAGTACTATAGGAATAGAATATGCAAATTGGTACATCATATGAAACAAAGGAGGTAAGTGGGGGCCAGATACTAAAGAGCTTTAGATCACTGATGGGGACTAGAGACCACGAGAAGTCCTTTAAACATGACACTGGTATAATCAGTTGTATATCAGAAAGATCAAACTTCTTTATGAAAAACTTGTAATAGGGAGATTTAAGAGGAAATGTGGAGATCTATTAAAATAGGCATGCTTATCCTGAATGGAAAAAAAAAAAAAAAAAAGCAAAACTGGAGGCAGTAAAAAGATGAATCATTGCCAGGGTTAAGGGAGAGGGGTTAATAGGCAGAGCACAGAATTGTTAGGACAGCGAAACTTGTATCCATCATTATAGAATCATACACATGTCATTACATACTTATCAAAATCCACTGAATGTAAAATACTAACACTAATATAAACTAGAGTTGGGTTGATAATGTGCCAGTATAGATTCATTGATTGTACTCAATCCCATCGTGGTACAGAATATCAATAGGAAGATTGTGGGTATCTGGGGACAAGAGAAATGGGAGAACTCTTCCCATTCAATTTTGTTATGACCCAATCTTGCTTTAGACCTTGAACTCAAGATTTGTACTTTATCACTTAAGTACCTACCTGGCTTTATTTCCATATATGCCCATTTTTCTTGAGTAGCAATACTCCAGCTGTGGGATTCCTTTACCTATAAGACTGACGTAAATAAAATACATGGACTACTACCTCAACCTGGTTTCTGTCATGACAGGATCTTCTTAAGTATTAATACAGTGTAAGACCGTTATGTATATCTCTATTTAGTGAAAAGCCCCCTTTGTTTTCTAAGAAATAATATACTTCGAAAGAAATCCTGTCCTGGTGTGGAATGTCTTTTCTTCAGTGTCAAACCTAACAATGTTGAAATATGAAAGGTAAATGGAATGGATGAGGGGAAGTGTGTGAGCAATGATTACTTCTGATCACACCAAGTCTCTGCAACGCACCAGATCCTGCAGTAGAGATGACTGAGAAACGGTGGCAGGGGCAGAGGTCAACAACTTGAGAGCATGGCCCCAGAAAAGCAAACTCTAAACATGAGTACACTAGCAGTGTCTGGACTGGACGTTACACAGTGTAGTCCCACAACACAGCTTTGTGTTAGGATTATGGTATCAGTAATAATAGTGAGAGCATTCTTTTCCTGATATCCCAAGGACCACCTCTGTAAGTATGGAGGGAAGAGAAGAATTTGCTACTTAGACAGTTACCTTTAATAAGACATGCTTATTACCAGAACCCTTGTGATGGAACACGTAAGATGGAGGAAAGGTTTATAGTAAGAAGAATAGACAAAAACTATCCTTGGTTTTATCAGAGAGAGGTTAAATTAAAGCTAAAATATGCTCCATCCCCCCCCCATGGCAATAAAAAGATGACTATTGAAAACTATCTTGTGCATATATGTATCCTGAACTGTGCATTGGGGATCTATTTATTGCAAAAGGCTATCCAGCACCTATTAATTCTATAAATAATGTTCTCAGTACAGAAATAGGCTATATCCTTCCAACCAAAAAAAATATATATATAGTATTTGGAAAGATGTTTTCAGAAAAGGTCATTTAGTAAAAGAACTGGTATGTTCAGAACTCTTAACTACTGAGAAAAATGGATCAGAATTAAATGACCCACTTTCAGACTTGCTCATGGCTTGGAACTCCATATCCTTCTGGAGCCTTGTGAAAAAGAGTTGAGAAGATGTTTGAAATCATAAGCCCAGAGGGCCCAAGAAATAAAGTCCCCTTTTGTAGAAGGTGTAGAATTTGTACCAAAGAGTTATGGTCATCTAAGCCCAGCTTTAGCTCTTAAAGTCCTGCCTTTAGTAAGGGAGGTAAACTAATGTGGCAGAGCCAAGCTAAAAATGGAGAAGTTTGTGGGAAAATGCACTCCCTATGGGGGACAAAATCTTCCCTTAACTTATGCAGGAAAAACTATAGATAGTCTTTTTGTGTGCATAATCTTGAAATTACTTGGATGTATTAAGGTTCTCCACAGAAACAGAGCCAATAAGACGTGTATATGCACGTGTACAGACTTATTTTAGGGAAATGGCTCACAGGAGTATGGTGGTTGGTAAATCCAAAATCTGTATGGTAGGGTGGCAGGCTGGAAACTAAGGAAAGAGCCAATGTTTCAGCTTAAGTTCAAAGGCCATCTGCTGGCAGAATTCCCTCTTTTACCAGCAGATCAGTCTTTCTATTAGTGCCTACAGTTAGATGATGCCCACTTATATTAGGAAGAGTATACTGCTTTACTTAAAAGTTGACTGATAGCAATGTTAATCTCACCTAAGAACACCTTTACAGAAACACCTACAGTAATGTTTGACCAAATACTGGGTACATGATCTAGCCAAGTTGACACATAAAATTGTACTTTTTTCTTTTTTCAAAATTTGTGAACTACTTCTCAGTATAATGGTATAATTGGTCTCTGGCAGTGGGCACAAGAGGGTGGCCAAGGAAGGATGGTTAAGATCAGCCCCATTTTCTTGACTCAAAATGAGAAATGAATAGGTCTAATAAGAAAATGCTTATAAAAAATAAAAAAAAAAATGCAGAATGCTTACACGCCACAGATGAATAAACAAGTTTTCTTATTTCCTTATGAGTTTTGAAATAGAAGTCTTCTCTCCCAGTTGACAAGAAGAGACCTTTTATTCCTAAGAGTACTTTGGATATCCCTAAGTTTAGACAAACCTTCTCTTTTCTTTAAAATATCAATGAAATCTATGTAATAGCAAATCTTATATCAGTGAAATATCAAAAGTATTTGTATACCATAAGATACCTAGGAATAAACCTAACCAAAGAGACACAGAATCTATACTCAGAAAACTATAAAGTACTCATGAAAGAAATTGAGGAAGACACAAAGAAATGGAAAAATGTTCCATGCTCCTGGGT
>NC_081571.1:66025057-66088450 GCF_022355385.1 Mustela nigripes
ATGTGATTTGGTGAGTGCTGTGAAGTGTGTAAACCTGGTGATTCACAGACCTGTACCCCTGGGGATAAAAATATATGTTTATAAAAAATAAAAAAAAAATAAAAAAATAAAACTCCCACCAAAAAAAAAAAAAAAAAAAAAGTATTTGTATACTCATAGGAGCTCAGTCATCCAATTTTTAAGAATATTTCCATCTGTTAATAAATCAATAGTCTGGTCTCTAAGAGCCTTGGAACTTGGCCTTTGGACTCATCAGCTCAGTATTCCATAATGTCTAGAGATGTTCTTACTACAGTTGGTTCTACTGGCATCCAAATATGATGAATTTATGGATTATAGGTGAAACTAATTCCAGAGAGGGTGCTTCTATGTTGAGGTACTCACAGAAAATATGGCTCATTGTTTTGTTTTGTTTTTAATAGCTCTGTTATTTAGAGTCCAAATATCATTTCTCAGACTTTACATTGCAAAGTATAACATAATAGTAGCCTTTCTGTCTTCAAATGAGTTTGAAGACTTGCTGAAACCTTTTTTGCGAATCTCTTTTCTCAGCCTCCATTGGATAATGAACTATGAAAACTGAGCTAGTAGGAGTTCCTTATCAGCAATGTGGACCATGATAATCTTAGCACAAGATAAATTCACTGTTATTCTATTTTCAAGGATATGGGGGGAGAGTTTGAAAAGCTGAAAATGCTTTACTGAAAGATACAGATGTGTTGATCTAAAAGCGACTGCACTCTCACAGAGAAACCAGCATGCAGTCTGTTGTACAACTGTAGTCCTGCTACAGAGGGTCCCCACCTCCCCACCTCTAGTTTCTAATGATTTCTCAGGGCTGCCTGTGGGTAAGCTTTGAGATGGGGTGGGTAATTATAATCTGAAGTAAAGTTTACAATAAGGGTAAGAAACAAAATTAGTAAATGACCAATAGCAGGTTCATATGTTTCACCTATCTGACTTCCTTGGACCTGTTGTGTTCTAGACCCATTCAACATCTGCTGCCATCATCCATGACCTGCTACACAAGTTGAAGCCAGGTATTTTGGGAGCAGGACCTTTTGAGGTATACTGAATCCTCAAACTTCGGAAACTGACTTAAAGTAACCTTGACCGTATGTGTAAATGGCCTGCTATGACAATATCCCATCAACTTCCTGTGAATGTAGATGCTTAATGTTATAAGGTATGCAAGTTCTGACAATCCTGCTATTCCGTAGTTAATGTATTCAAGAGCAGTAGTTAAACATGGAAATGAAGCTGGAGAGGATTTGAGGCACTAGAAGTCCAGCATAATGAATGGTGAGGTAGGTTTCCTGGTCTGGTTTGCCAGGCACCAAGTAGGATAAGGTAATCTTACAGGATATCAAGCTTCTGTTCATAAAATAGTGACTTACCATTTATACTATGGTTCACATTTCTGAAATTTGGAATTCCTATAACAACCATAACCAATTTCTTAAACAGTTTCATTAATACCACCTATGAGCCTTGTAAAACTGTAAATATACACCATATGGCTAAGAACAAGATCTGGGAACATAGTGCATCGTCAAATATAGACATATAACTTACTAAAGCTTGGACTGAGCTAAGAAAACTTATTTAATGGCAATATCTATGTCCCAAACAACTCATGGATGGCAGGTAAGTTTAGGCAGACGTAAAGCTGTATACAAAAACGTTAGAGACCCATGTGGAAGGACCACAGTGGATGTGGTGTAGCTAGGATGCTAGGGTTAAAAATGAACACGGAATCAGCTTGGAGTAATTGCAGTAAAAGGAATGACTCATTCTGAGCAAGGACAGCCTTTGAGAGAAAGAGTCATAAACACAGTTGGCAATGATTATTAACTTCCATTTGTATGCTGCACGATACATTGCAAAACACTTGTACATGTTTTATCTCCATCGAATTGGAAAACAATCCTGAGAGTTAGAAAAGGCAGGTATTATTCTGTCTGTTTTATATGCAAGGAAAGGAATACAGAGGGGTTAATTGAGCTGGCTGAGGTCACATTGCTAGTTAGAGAACCAGCAAGGAATAGAACCTAGGATGCTAGAATCTGTGTAATGTATTTTAACCACCCCCGGCTGCGCACAGCAGTTTTGCTGAACAAAGAGATTCCTGCAGTCATGTACAGCTTAGAGAACATCATTGGTGGTTTAGCCAGTCTTAACGCTACAAATGATATTCATTTGACCCTTCTCTAGCATGAAATCAGAGCCCCAGATGTCTTCTGGTTCCTCCACGATCATTTGTGCTTCAACATTCACCAGTCTGAGCTGACGCAGACCTTTTTGGCAGCCTCATCAAAATATTTAGTTCCATGGATCTTAAGGCTGAACATGTACTTTAGAGAAATGTATGGTGCATAAAATAACTTAGTTTTACTTTTGAAAATGAAATCTTCCCTAAAGAACATACTCTAACTGCTCAGCCTCAAGGGCAGGTGAGAAAAATGTAAGGTATTTACAATGTGTGTTGTATCTTGGGCTGTGGATATTTATAAATCACCTTAAGATATATGTTCATGCGTATTTTCTAACCTAACATACAGTTTCTTTATTTCAAGTATTGGAATCAAATTCTACAGCAGTCAGTGCTGGATAAGGCAGGAGAAAAACTCTTGCGGTTGGAGGTCTAATCCCAACTTGTCAGTATCCGCCACTGGTCAGCGGTGGGCTCCACTTTCAATTGTCAAACAATTGATTTTCCCAGGCAGTATGGGTAAAGTAGAAAAGAAAATCTCCTGTTTGTGCCCAGGATAATTCTTTCTGCTTAGAAGATCTGAACCCCAAATCAAAATAATTTTTCTTCACATCCTAATTATATCCATTCTCAATGTCTCCAACATCCCAAAAATCTCTTTCCAGTTGAGCATCTCCAGCACACAAATATATAATCTAAAGTGGGAGTGAAACACACGATCTGCATCAAGAGATCTATTTTGCATAAGGCAAAGCTGCACTGTAGTTCGCATCTGAATATATTTGAGTTTTTGAAGATCTTCATTTCTCTTCCTACAAGGGTATTATCATTGATTGCGCAACTTGCATGAGCAAATGAGGCTTAAAAGATAGCTACATGACTTAAAGTTCTTTCACCAGTGAGAATACTTGTGATTTGTCCTCTTGTTACAGACTCGAAATACTGCTGGCAAAACCTGAATTTGTTTAATGTTCTGCCTTTTTCCTCATTGGCTGCCTAATGTTTTTGATCTAGTCCATTCAGCCCATTGTTGATTGATGGGCACCATGGCAATCTAGTGGCCCGTGCTCCTTCTTCCCTACAATCAATAGCAATGGGACATGGCTTCACATTATAGATCAAAATGCTGCATTCCTTTGCCATGCTTTAGTGAGTCATATTTCCTTTTCTTTAAAATCAATTCCACATGTTTGAGCTTCAAAGTAATGGCAACATACTACCTATGGAGAATAAAAGGTATATAAGACATTGTCATCGATCTCAAAAAATGAGATCAGTATTGAGCCCTTAAAATCTGGGCTTCACTAGGCTTTCCAAATGTAAAGATAGATGTCCTCATTCTCTTAAATAAGAGGACACTGAGACTCAAAGATATTGAATCACCTGCTGAAAGTCAATCTGCAAGCACAAGGCATGTTTCTGGTTCCAAAGCCAAGTGCTTTTCCAAAACACATCCTGTGGTCTAACTGAGAAATGAAACAACGGAAGTGACCTAAGTTACAGGATAATAACGCAGACGACATAATGAAAGCATTTTAGTGGTCGTAGGACACAAGGTCCTGAAGGAACTACAGGATATTAATGTTGGAAATGATTTCAGGTGAAGATGTTTTTGAAAGGCTTTGAGGTTTAAGACCATGAAACCATCTCTTGCATAGAATTTGAACGGATAAGAATAGGTATGTGCAAGATATTTAAAACAATATCCTCCAGTGTTTCGATAGAATGTAGGGTTTGCTGTGCTTGCCTTTTTTTGGTCTTAAAGCGTGGACTGACTGAAATGTGGTGTCCTGCCCCATAGCCAGAGCAGATATCCAGCTCAGCAGTGGCAGGGGAAGCCAGGCTCAGCAGCTTGTAGCCCCCAAAAATATCTACCTCAAATGGCTGTGTGATTCTTTGACATTCTGAGAAGTAGCTTTTAACTTGAGTTTTTAAGCCTATGTAGTGAGTACGGCATCTCTTGACTAACCATATTTTTTTGAAGTTTTTCACACGTTACTGTTACGCGGTCACTGATATGTTTGTTACCTGAATGTCATGGACATGACACCCCAACTAGTCCTGAGGCTCAGGAGATGATCAACAAACAAGAGACGTTGCCTAAGGAAGATAAGTCTGAGAGTAGGTGAGCCGGGAAAGGAGAAAAGAGGAGGTTCTCTAAAATAGTGGGAACAGTGAGGGCACTTGCTGGCAGGGCAAAGAAGTAGGAAGTACTTCAAGAAAGGCTGAGGATGTACTGATGAACAAAAGGACATTTTGAGTGAAGACAATGTAACAAAATAATTGTCAAGAATGATTACTATTTACTTCTTGCAAGTGTCTGAATCCATTTTAGTAGTTCCTACATTTGGGGAGAGAGTAGGTAACTGGGAATTAACTATATTTCACAACAGTAAACATTCAATATTTTTATTAAATCATTTTTTTTACATTCAACGTGTTTAAATGTTGAACAGAAAATTAGAATTATTTTTTTAAAAAGTCACTATTTTCTATTGTATTACATCTCAAACCACAATAAAGTATACCTGTATTTTAAATAGGGATTTTTTTGAGCTGCAACTGACATATTAGTTTCAGATGTACAATAGTGATTCCATATCTGTATATATTATGAAATGATTGCCACAATAAGTCTAGTTAACACTGGTGATCATACATAGTTTTTTCCTTGTGGGAACTGTCAAGATCTACTCCTAGCATACTTCAAATATACAAGACAGTATTAATTAGAGTCACCATGCTACATAGCATAGTCTTAGGCCTTTTAAGATAGGAGGTTTGTACCTTTTGATCACCTCATCACTGATACTTGTCTTTTTCTGACTTATTTTACTTAAGTGATACTCTCAAGGTCTATTTTGGTACAGATGACAAGATTTCCTTTTTTTATGGATGAGTGATACACATATATATACATTTTCTTTATCCATTTATTAATAGACTCTTAGGTTACTTCCATGTCTAGACTATTACAATACTGCAGTGAACATAGTGGTATAGATGCCTTTTCAAGTTAGTGTTTTGTTTCTAAGAAAAATATGCAGAAGTGGAAATGTTAGATCATAGGGTAGTTTTAATTTTTTTATTAATTATTTTTATTAACATGTAATGTATTATTTGTCCCAGGGGTACATGTTTGTGAATCATCAGGTATATAGGTATATACACTTCAGAACATCACTCACCATAGCACATACCCTCCCCGATGTCCATAACCCAACCGTCCTCTCCATCCCCCTCCCCCCAGCAATCTTCAGTTTGTTTTGTGACATTAAGAGTCTCTTCTGGTTTATCTCCCTCCCGATCTCATCCTGTTTCATTTTTTCCTTCCCTACCTCCCAAAGCCCCCTCTCTGCCTCTGAAATTCCTCATATCAGGGAGATCCTATGATAATCATCTTTCTCTGATTGACTTATTTCGCTCAGTATTATACCCTCTTGTTCCATCCACGCCATTGCAAATGACAAGATTTCATTTCTTTTGATGGCTGCATAGTACTCCATTGTATATATGGTAGTTTTAACTTTTAAGGGAATGCCATTATTTTTTTTCCATAATGACTGCACCGATTTACATTACCACCAAACCTACAACAAGCATTCTCTTTCCTCCACCACCTTGCAACCAGGCAAGGTGTCTTTTTAATAATGGCCATTCTAACAAGTATGAGGTGATATCTCCTTGTGGTTTTCATTTGTATTTCCCTGATGTTGAGCTACTTTTCACGTAGCTGCTGGCTATCTGAGTGTCATCTTTGGATAAATATCTATTCAGAAACTCTGTGTATTTTTAATCACATTTTCAGTTGTAGGATTTTTTCAGTATTTGGGATATCAATTATTTGTCACAAATGATTTGTAGATATTTTCCTCATTGGGGAGGTTGCCTATTCATTTTGTTGAGTTTTGGTTTTGCTGTACAGAAGCTTTTTAGTTTGTTATCGTTTCATGTGTTTTTGTTTTACTGTCAAATCCAAAAAATCACCATCACCACTGATATTAGAGAACTTAATGCTTTATGTCTTTTTAAAGCTTTATGGTTTCAGGTCTACTTAAGTCTTTAATCCGGTTTATTTTTGCATGTGAAATATAGTGGTCCAGTTTCTTTCTTTTGCATGTGGTTTTCTGGTTTTCCCAACCCATTTAAGTATCTGTCCTTTTCCAATTGTATATTTTTGACTCATTTATCATAAATTAACCGGCCATACATGCAGTTTTATTTTGGGGCTCTCTGTTCCACTGATCTATGTGTCTATTTTTATGGCAATATACTGTTTTGATTACTGTTGCTTTGTAATATGATTTGAATTCAGACATGGTGATGCCTCCAACGTTTTTCTTAAATAATTTTGGCTACATCAGGATTTTGTGGTTCCACACAAATTTTAGAATTGTTCTATTTCTTTGAAAAAAAATCTATCGGAATTTTGATAAGAATTGCATTGCCTCTGTAGATTGCTTTGGGTAGTATGGGCATTTTAACAATATTTTTCCAACTCCTAAGCATGGATACATCTTTACATTTCTTTGTGTCTTCGATTTCCTGAATGTTTTAGAAATTGAATGTTCATGTCTTTTACCTTCTTGGTTAAATTTGTTCCTAGCTAATTTACCTTGAAAAATGCAGTTGAATAAAAGACTTTTTTTTTTTTTAATTTTCTGATAACAGATCTTTATGTATTGAGTTTGTATTCTGCAACTTCACAGAATTTGACTTCTAACAATTTTAGTGGAGTCTTTAGATATTTCTCTAATCTCAGATATTTTGAGTTTGTTAGTGAATGTAAAGGGATTGTTGCTTGGGGGTCAGTCAGCCAATACATGAGCCCAGTCTTTTGGTTTGAGCCAATTTTTTTTTTTTTTTACTTTACAGAGTGAGTCTGGAAGATGGTTCTCAAAGCACTCTTTGAGGGTTAGTGCAGGAAGCTTTTCTTCAGTTTGTTGGGTGGACAGCAGTAGAGAGCTTGTTATAGTAAGGAGCATATACATTTGCTGTTAGGCACTTTGGCTCAGCTCTGCATTTATAGCATATCAACATGCTAGTACATCATATGTTCAAAAAATGGTGGAAAAATCCCATCCCTAGGAAGAGAGCTTACTATAGTGAGCTGAAAGTCACTTTAGGGCAACTTGGGTTCTCATCTTCAATCAGGCTCAAGCTGGCTCATACAAAGGGGCAGCTGCTGATCACCTGGCCATACATCTCCTTGGTAAGAGCTACTTCTTTTGCAAAACAGATACCCTCTTTACCTGCTTTTGTCCCCTCCCCCTCCTCCTTCCTCTTGATAGCTTCTAGCCCTTTGATCTGCTTTAGCCCTCTGACTCCTTGCTTGCTTCCTAGCTAACAGATTCAGGTCCAGATCCCTGTAATAAAGTGTGTCAAAAGTTTATACTGTAAGCTATTAAGTTTGCAATAGCATTATGTCTAAAAACACAATGTACATACCCTAATTAAAAAATACTTTATTGTTAAAAATGCTAACCGTGAAAGCAGCTTTCAGTGAGCTGTAATCTTTTGATGATGGGTGTGAGCGGTTCTTACCTCCTTGTTGCTGACTCATCAGTGTGGTGGTTGCTGAAGGTTGGGGTAGATGTAGCAATTTCTTAAAATAAGACAATAACATTTGCCACAGTGATTGACTCTTTTATGAACAACCTCTCTGTAGGATGTGATGCTGTTTAATAGCATTCTACTTACAGCAGAACTTTTAAAATTGAAGTGAATCCTCTCAAACCCTGGGGCTGCGTTATCAACTCTCTCTATAGAATCTAAAGCCTTTGTTGTCATTTCAACAGTCTTTACAGCATCTTCACCAGGAGATTTCATTTAAGAAAGCAGTTCCCTTGCTCATCTATAAGCAGCTGCAACTCATCTGTTTTATCATGAGATTGAGGCAAATTCAGTCACATCATCAGGATCCAATTCTAGTTCTTTTGCTCTTTCCACCACAGTTCTTTGCTCTTTCCTGTGCAGAAGTTATGAACACCTCTAAGTCATCCACAAAGTTTGGAATCCACTTCTTCCAAATGTTCATTGATACTGAGATTTTGACCTTTTCCCATAAATCACTAATGTTCTTAATGACATTGAGAGTGGTGAATTGTTTCCAACTTTTTCAATTGACTTTGCCCGGATCCATCAGAGGAATCACTACCTATGGCAGCTCTAGACTAACACAATGTAACTCTTAAATAAGATTTGAAAGTCAGTTACTCCTTGATCCATGGGCTGCGGGATGGATGTTATATTAGGCATGAAAACATTAATCACATTTTTCATCTCCATCAAACCCATGGGTAACCAGGTGCATTGTCAACGAGCAATAATATTTTGAAAGAAAACTTTTAAGCAGTAGATCTTAACAGCTTAAAAGTGGTGATGCAACATGGGGGCTTAAGTGGGTAGGAGAAGAATCAATGAAACAAGAAGGGATTGGGAGGGAGACAAACCATAAGTGACTCTTAATCTCACAAAACAAACTGAGGGTTGCTGGGGGGAGGGGGTTTGGGAGAAGGGGGTGGGATTATGGACATTGGGGAGGGTATGTGCTTTGGTGAGTGCTGTGAAGTGTGTAAACCTGGTGATTCACAGACCTGTACCCCTGGGGATTAAAAAATATATGTTTATAAAAAATAAAAAATTAATAAAAAAAAATATTCAGTAAACCATGTTGTAAAGGGATGTGCTGTCATCCAGGCTTTGTTTTATTTATAGGGCATTGGCAAAGTAGATCTAGAACAATTCTTTAAGGGATGTATAGGTTTACAGAATGGCAAATAAGCAGCATTGGCTTCAGCTTTAAGTCATCAGCTGCATTAGCTCCTAACAGAGTCTATCTGTCCTTTGGAGCTTTGAAGCCATGCACTGACTTCTCCTCTTCAGCTATCAAAGTCCTAGATGGCATCTTCCAATGGAAAGAAGTCTCATCTACGTTGAAAAACTGCTCTTGAGCCACCTTCATTGCTTACCTTAACTACATTTTCTGGCTAACTTATTGCAGCTTCTACATCATCACTTGCAGCTTCCTTTTGCATTTTTACATTACAGGGATGACTTCTTTTCCTAAAACTCGTAAACCAACACCCACTATTTTCAAACTTCTCTTCTATAGCTTCCTCATTTTTCTCAGGCTTCGTAGAATTGAAGAGAATTAGGACCTTGCTCTGGATTAGGCTTTGGCTTAAGGAAATGTTGTAGCTGACTTTATCTTCTAAACCACTAAAACTTTCTCCATATCAGCAATAATGCTGTTTTACCTTACCTGTCATGTATTCAGTGGAATAGAATAACGTCTTTCAAGAACTTTTCTATTGTATACACAAGTTGGCCAACTGTTAGACTGAAAGCTAGGCCTCCTGTGCCAATCTGAAATTTCAACATGTCTTCCTTACTATTATTTCTAACTTTTGATCTAAGGGATATACAACTCTTCCTCTCAGTTGAACATTTAGAGGCCATCGTAAGTTTATTAATTGGCCTAATTTCAAAATTACTGTGTTTCAGGGCATTGGAAAGGCTGAGGAGGGGAAGAGAAATGGAACTGCCAACTGATAGAGCAGTCAAAATACATACATTTGATCAAGTCCCACATTTTTTTAAGATTTTTATTTTTATTTATTTGATAGAGATGACAAGTAGGCAGAGAGGCAGGCAGAGATAGAGGGGGAAGCAGGCTCCCCACTGAGCAGAGAGCCCGATGCGGGACTTGATCCAAGGACCCTGGAATCATGACCGGAGCCAAAGACAGAGGCTCAACCCACTGAGCCACCCAGGCACCCCTCAAGTCCCACATTTTATATGGGTGCAGTTTGTGGTGCCCCCAAACTATAGTGACATCAGATATCACTGATTGTTGCTCCCCATAACAAATATAATAATGAAAATTTTTATTTATTTTTTAATTTTTAATTTTTTATAAACATATTATTTTTATCCGAAGTATGAAAATTTTTTAAATGTTGTGGGAATTACCAAAATGGGACAGACACAAAGTGAGAAAATGCTATTGGAAAAAGAATGCTGCTAGTCTTGCTTCATGCCGGGGTGGCACAAATATTCAATGTATAAAAAATGCAATCTGTGAACTACATTACTGTGAAGTACAATAAAAAGGGATATGCTTGTAAGTTATCTGCAAATAGTGGCAATGCTGCCTTCCCAATTCGGATCCCTTGTATTTCTTTTTCTTATCTCAATGCTCTGGCTAGGACTTCTAGTACTATGTTGAATAAAAGGGGTAAGAGTAAGCATTCTTTTCTTGTTCCTGATTTTAGGGGAAAAGCTTTCAGCTTTTCATGTTTAACTATATTAGCTGTGGGCTTGTCATATATGACCTTTATTATGTTGAGGTAGTTCCCTCTATAGACACTTTTGAGAGTTTTTATCATAAATGAATGTTGAATTTTATCACATTTTCTTTGCAACTATTGAGATACTCTTTTTAATCCATTTTTTAAGTGTGTACTAGTTTGATTTTGTGGATATTGAAGTGTTCTTTTATCCCTGGAATTAACCCCACTTATGATGGTGTGTGATCTTTATAATCTGTGGTTGAATTCAGTTTGATCTATTGAAGATTTTTGCACATTAATTATGGATACTAGCCTGTAATTTTCTTGGGCTGTTTTTGTTAGATTTTGATATCAGGCTGATATTGGTCTTGTGAAAGGAGTTTGAAAGTGTTCCCTTTTCTATTTTTTAAGAGCATATAAGATTGGTATTCCTTTTAAAATGTGTGGTAGCATTTACTGGTGAAGCCATCTGGTCCTGGACTTCTGGGATGTTTTCTATCACCAACTCAATCTCCTTATTAGTCATTGGTCTGTTCAGGCTTTCTGTTTCTTCATGATTTATTCTTAATACATTGTATATTTCTAGGAATTTGTCCATTTTTTCCCCTAGGTCCATGGGAATCTTAACTAAAGACAAAATGGATTAATCATTTGAGAAAAGTGAAATAGGACACAGAATCTACCATCACCTTATCTAAAGGCCTTTTCCACCTTAACTGCTTTTCACATTTGCTAGATCTCTTAACTTACATGATAAAATAGCAATGTTTTCTGTTTAGCTGTATATCTAGCACATCTTTACATACCTGAAACAACTTTTTATACACAGTTGTCACTTCAAAAATACTTGGTTACTTCTGAAATTTATAATCTCACATGTGTCTGAGATTCTTGAAATACCTGAAATTTTTAGAAATCATTGAATGGTGGATGCCCAGGAACTATTTGTTGTATAAATACATGAATGAAGAAAGAATAAGTGCATACACTTACATAACTATGTGGTATTCTACATGGTTTACATAGTGTTCCATGTTGCTCTTTTAATATTACAGACTATGGCCTAGGTAAAGTATATCCCCTTGTTACAGATGATACAAGCTGAGTGTCCAGACTGTTAGTAAATCAGAGCCAATATTCAAACCCAGGCACCCTGACACAAGTCATTTCTCTTAACCATTACATTATGAGATAAGTTCAATAAATGAATAACTAGAACTATATAGTATAAGGTCTATTAGTCATTTTTCAATGAATTTATAGCTCTAATCAGTTTGACTATTTAATGTTGCATTGTGATAATTTAATGGAATTTGGATAAAATGCACAATAGTAAAAGTTGAAATCTCTCATTGAGTCCTGCATCATTTTATAAACCGATAGTAGATGTGATTTCTTCAATTTGAGGGATCCTTTCTTATAAATACTATCTGGACAATGCAAACACTCCGCCAATTTCAATACTAGTAGCACTACAAGGAAGAGAAAAGGCAACAGTTGAAAAATTACATCATTATGGATGCAATTTCCTCAACATTTCTTAAATGTACCTAACCAAAGATTGATTGCCCATTTAATGGGCAATCTGTTCTTATGCTGAATGTGCATGATGCTATTATATGAAATGGAAACAACTGGAAATGTGTCAGAAATGCACTTTACAACATTACTTGAAAATGTCATTGATCAGTAACACACTGTGTTTGACCCCAAGAATTACCTCTGCAGTGAGCAAAACAAATGACATGTAAAAGTTTCAAGTAATATCCATGTTTTAAAAATGTTCTCTCATAGAAAAAAATGTCAGCGTATCTTTGAAGCAATATGCCAATATAACATCTGATGCGTAAAGGAAAGCAACCAATCTGGTAAATTATGTTGTCTTACCACTTGGATATGCCAGGCACTCATTTGGTAAACTGTTGCATGTATTTTCTACTTATAATTTATATCAGGCTTCCTCTAAACTGCAGCTTATTTACTGGAAATTTATTGAGAAATCATTCTCAACTGGTAAAACATAGAGGAGAAACAGAGGTCATTAAATGGTTTACGGAATGCCAGCTCAGACTGGGGGGGGAGAAGCAACATAAAATGAATAGGTGTTTACCTTGAGTGGATCCCAGATGATTCCTCTTAGTTTCCCTTTTCCACACCAACAAGTACTAATTGATAGATCTGACTGATTAAATTTAGTAAAAAGGGCCATCACAGCAGCTGGAAGCAGAGAATCAAATTATAATCATTTGGTTGAAACAAGAATTAGCAAAATCAGAGGTCTTCACTTTTGACTTTGCTTAATTCTCCTCTACCCCCCAGTGGGGGATAAGTGAGGATAGAGGTACTAATTGAGCCAAAGCATTCATAAATCTACCAGGGAGAAGGTTGGCAAAATTGTCCTAAAGCATGAAGATGATTAGCTAATTTGGAGAGGGAATTGAAGGAGTTTGGGATTATGTCCTTGGCTGATCATAACCAGTAACATGACCTTGTTACTACTCTGAGAGTGAAAATTGATAATTTCAGAGCAAAAATCCCACACAGAAAAAGGATAGGATGATTTGAAGTATTAAATATTTCAAATTAAAGACAAGGCAAAAAAAAAAGACTTAAAATTATAATTTTAAAATTACCTTTACATATTTAAATTTTAAAATTATAATTTTAAAATTACCTTTAAATATGTAAAATAATATCCAAGAATTTGTATTCAAAATGTAAAACTTTGAGTACCTAGGGGCAATTTCATTTAGCCATATATTATTTGTTGTTCTAATGGTAATGCCCATATTTCAAAAAGATAAGTAATTGAGCTCTTTCCTAATAGTTTTGTCCATTATCTTTGACTCCTGGTATGAAAGTCAAGCGTGTAACTCTTTGACACTTTGCCTTTTACCCACTCAACCGAAATCTTAAATCACTTTAGTGTTTTAGTTGATAGTTTGTAAATGAAAATGACAGCGACACATACTCCTTTATTTCCAGTTTAATCTACTTTAGACATTCTTTTTATTTAATTGAAGTTTAGTTGAGTGTGTTATAGTTTAGGTATTCAACATAGTGACTTGACAATTCTATACATTACCCAAATGCTCACCACACTTAGTTACCATCTGTCACCATACAACATTGCAATATTTTTTACTCTGTTCCCTATGATGTACTTTCCATCTCCATGACTTAAAACTAGAAGTACCTCTTAATCCACTTCACCTATGTCACTCATCCCACACCCCTCTCGCCTCTGGCAACCACCAGTTTAGAGGATAATATCCTCTAAATATTTCCATGTTATCATGAATTACAAGTTTTTATTTTTTTTATGGCTGAGCAATATTTGTGTGTGTGTGAGTGTATATCACATCTTTATCCATTCGTCTATCCATGGACACTTCAGTAGCTTCTATAGCTTAGCTATCAAAAATAAATAAATAAAATAATACAGTAAACATAAGGGTACCTGTATCTTTTTGAATTAGTATTTCTATTTTGTGTGAATACCTGAAATAGAATTACTAGATTATATGGTAGTTCTATTTTTAACTTTTTAAGGAACCTCCAAACTGTTTTCCACAGTGGTCGCACCAGTGTACATTTCTACTATAATAGAAATTTTTTAGGAGTTCAACATTTCAGGTCTTTAATTTGCTTTGAGCTTAATTTTGTATAAAAGAAATAGGCCAGTGTCATTCTTTGGCATATAGCTGCTCGTTATCCTAATAGCACTTACTGAAGAGTCTTACCCCATTAAATGCCCTTGGCTCCTTTGTCACGGATTAATTGACCATATCAGTGTGGGTTTATTTCTGGGCTCTCTCTGTCCTGTCCCACTGATCTAAGTGTCTGTTCTTATGCTGGTACCGTATCATTTTGGTTACTATAAATCTGTAGCATATCTTGAAATCTAGTACTGCAACACCTCCAGTTGCATTTTCAAGATCACTTCAGCTACTTGAACCTTCTGCATATCCATACAAATTTTAGGATTATTCTAGATTAGTGAAAAATATTGTTGGCATTTTGATAGAGATTGCATTGAATCAGTAGGTTGTTTTGGCTATTACAGCCATTTTAACTGTATTCTTGCAATCCATGAGCATGATATATCTTTCCATTTGTGTCCTATTCAATTTTTTTCATCATTGTCTTATAGTTTTCAGTACACTGCATTTTCATTTTCTTTATTAAATTTACTCCTAGGCACTTTATTCTTTCTGATGCATTTGTAAATGAGAGTGTTTCTTAATTTCTCTTTCTTCTACTTTATTGTTAGTTTATAGTAATATATTTTTGTATCCTGAAACTTTACTGAATTCATTTATCCTAATAGTTTTCTGGTGGAGGCTTTAGGGTTTCCTACATGTAGTATTGTGTCCTCTGCAAATAGTGGAAGTTTTCTTCCTTGCTAATTTGGATGCCTTTTATTTCTTATCTGACTGCTGCAGTTAGGACTTCCAGTATTATGCTGAATAAAAGTGGTGGCAATGGACATCTTTGTCTTGTTTGTGATCTTACAAGAGCTTTCAGTTTTCACCATTAAGTATGTTACCTGATATTAACATTTGTATATATGACCTTTAGTATGTTTCCTTTAAACCCACTTGGTGGAGAGTTTTTTATCATGAACTGATGTTAGGTTTTACAAATGCTTTTCTGCATCTATTGAGATGATGATGTGCTTTTATCCTTTATTTTGTTAACGTAGTATATTATTTATAGATACTGAGCCATCCTTTATCCCCAGAATAAATCCTCCTTGATCATGGTGAATGATCCTTCTAATGTATTGTTGAATTTGGTTTGTCAGTATTTTGTTAAAGATTTTTGCATCTAAATTCATCAGGGATATTGGTTTGTGATTTTCTTTTTGTTGGGTTTTGGTTTGGTATTATATTGATCCTGGCCTCATAGAATTTGGATGTATTCCTTCCTCTTATATTTTTGGAGTAGTTTGAGAAAGATAGGTATTAACTTTTTTTTAAATGTTTGGCAGTAGTCTTCTGTGGAGCCATCTGATACTGGGAGTTTTTAAATTATTGATTCAATTGTATTACTAGTAATTGGTCTGTTCAGATTTTCTATTTCTTCCTAATTCAATCCTGGAAGATCGTATGTTTCTAAGAATTTCTCCACTTCTTCTAACATGTCCAATTTGTTGTTATATAATTTTTTCGTACTGGTCTATTAAAATCCCATTTATTTCTGTGGTTTTAGTTCTGATTTTGAGTCCTCTTTTATTCTTCATGAGTCTAGTTAAAGGCTTATCAATTTTGATTATCTTTTGAAGAATCAGCTCTTGGTTTCATTACTCTTTTGTGGTTTCAAGTTTCCTTTTCAGTCCGTATTTCATTTATTCCAACTTTGATCTTTGGCACTTCCTTCTATTAACTTTGGGCTTTGTTCTTTTTCTAGTTCCTCTAGGGAAGAGGTCAGATTGCTTATTTCAGACTTTCGCTGCTCGAAGTATGCCATATCACCATAAACTTCATCTTAGAACTTTTCCCTGTGTCCCAAAGATGTTAGGTCATTGTTTCTATGTTCATTGTTCTCCATGTATTTTTTTAAATTTCCTCGTGTATTTCTATAATCTATTGATTATTTAGTTGAATGTTTAGCCTGGTTTTTTGCCTGTTTTTTTTTTTTTTCTTATAACATCTAGTTTCATATTGTTGTGGTCAGAAAAGATACATGATACATTTCAATTGTAAATTTGAGAGGGGTTTATTGAGACTGGCAAATTTACTGAGACTGGCCTAGCATGTGATTCATCTTGGAGAATGTTCTCTGTACACTTAAAGAATGTATTCTACTGTTTCTGGGTGGAATGTTCTGTATATAACTCTTAAGTCCATCTGGGCTAATGTTCTGTTCAAAGCCCCTGATTTGCTGTCTGAATGATGTAAGTAGGGTATTAAAGTGTACTGTTATTGTATTACTGTCAGTTTTTCCCTTTGTCTTTAATATTTGCTTTACATATTTAGATCCTCCTATGTTGTGTGCATAGGTATTTACAATTGTTATATCCTTTTCTTGGGTTGATCCCTGGCAAGATGGCTGGAACTGAAGTGGGCACAGGCTGGAGGGGCCCTGGGGTATTCTGAACAAGGGATACCATAGAAGGCTGGCTGGAGCTGAGACAGGTATGTACTGGGGATATCTTGGTGTACTCACTACATGGCAGGACAGTTGGCAGGTGTGAGCCAGGATATCCTAGGCTGCTCTCTGCAGGGTTATTCTGGCTAGTCATCTGGAGCCAAAGTGAGTGCAAGTATCCCAGTATGCCTTATGTCTGTGCCACCTTGGTGTGACATAGCTGAAGTTGTAATGGGCACTGTTTGGGGATGTCCTAGTGTGTGCCATACTGGAGACCCCTTGGGGATGGGTGGGATTTGGTTGGGAATGGTTTCTCAGATTCCTGGGGAAATATAAGCCATACCACTTACTAGCACCTCCAACCTGGAGAATGTTCCAGCAGTTTTCCTGTCACTTGGTGTTTCTAGCCTAAATGCTCTTTAAACCAGAGATTTTTTTCCCTGTGGCCCAAGAGGGGAAACCTATCGTGGTCTGTGTCTGTGCTGTGCTCCTCTAATGTAGTTGTTAGTGTTGAGGGTGGAGCTCCTGTCCTTACCATGTCTCTTATCTGACCTGCTGTTCTCTGTGGTCCCTCTGTCCTTCATTGTGGAGAAGCTGTTCAGTCAGCCCTTCTTCAGAAGGAACGGCTCTATATTTTGAGTGTGCGTTAATGTATCCATGGTGAAGGGGAGTTTCAGGTCTTCTTTTGCCACCAGTTTGGACCCCTCCCTCTCATTTTCTTTTAATTACTTAGTGGTATGGGCTCCACATCTCATTGTTACTCCCCACTTCATTCTCAACATTTGTCGTTCCCTATATTTTTATCAGGATAAATGCTTCTTTCTTTAAAAAACAATTATTTAGGGGCGCCTGGGTGGCTCAGTGGGTTAAAGCCTCTGCTTTCGGCTCAGGTCATGATCCCAGGGTCCTGGGATCGAGCCCCATATCAGGCTCTCTGCTCAGCGGGGAGCCTGCTTCCTCCTCTCTCTCTGCCTGCCTCTCTGCCTACTTGTGATCTCTGTCTGTCAAATAAATAAATAAAATATTTAAAAAAAAAACAATTAATTAGTTCTTGGTCCAAGGATAAGTTGTGAAAGTTGAAAACAAGAATTTCCATGAATCTGACTAAATATTTTTCATTGTAAAAATATGGAAGAGGTTAAAACACTTCACTCTTTGTTAGCTTCTCTAAGGTCCAGTGTTAGGACGGGAATGACACTAAGAAAATGTTTCTAACATCAAGGACAAACTGTATTTCTTATATTCTATTAATTGTACCCAATACAAACATTTTACTTTTTTTTTTTTTTAAGATTTTATTTGTCATAGAGAGAGAAGCGAGAGCAGGCACAGGCAGACAGAGTGGCAGGCAGAGGCAGAGGGAGAAGCAGGCTCCCTGCCAAGCAAGGAGCCCAATGTGGGACTCGATCCCAGGATGCTGGGATCATGACCTGAGCCGAAGGCAGCCAGCTAACCAACTGAGCCACCCAGGCATCCCCAAACATTTTACTTTTGTTCATATGTACAGCTTGACTCTCCATTACTTGTATTTGGTTTGTTGTTGTTGCGATTGGGTTGTTTTTCCTACGCTTTCTAATTTTCAGTGATTTGATCTTGTGATGAAAAGATAATTCATTGTATATACGACTATCTTCCATCTTTTTCTTTTACACTCAGTAGCTTGTTCTCTAGCCGATGTCATTTCAAATAACGATTCCGGAGCCACTGATGTTTCAATCCTAGTATAACTACTTTACGATTGCTATAGAACAAACCTATCCCCGTAAAAATTCATATGCTGAAACTTATTCCCCCAATGTGATGGTAAATGGAAGTTGGGCCTTGAGAAGTGGATCAGGTCCACCCTCATAAATTAGATTATTCCCCTTTCGGGAGAGACCTCAGAGAGCCTCTGGCCCATTGTCACACAAGGTTACAATAAAAAAATGGCTGTCTATAAATCGGGAAGTGGTCTCTCACCAGACTCTGAATCTGCTGGTACCTTGTCTTTGGACTTCCATGACTCCAGAACTGTGGGAAACAAATATTTGTTGTTTATAAGCCACTCATTCTCTGGTATTCCCTCTAGTAGCCCAAATGATTTAGGACACAAAGCCCCCTACGTAACCATCATTCCAGGGTTTCATTTCATTGATCTCTTCAGTCATGGCCATTGTTTATGCAGTTCTACTGCCTCTGTTCTCACTTGTGTTTGACCTCTGTATCGAGTAAGTCTGAAACTGTGCACAAGGAAAATTGTGTAAGATGCTCTCGTTTATGAATATATATTTATTTTGCATCTATAATTGGACAATTTGCCTCAGTGTAGAATTCCAGGTTAACTATAATTTTCCATTTAAAATTTGAGGTTATTGTGCTTTTATCATCTACAGTCCAAAGTCCAAAAAAAAAAACCAGGTTTTAACCTCCTATGGAGCTGACCTGTTAACCTCTTCAGTCTTGAAGTCTTCAGTCTTCTCTTGATTCCTAAAACACTGAAAATTATGCAGCCCTTTTAAAATTATTCTTGTATACCAATTTATAAATGCATTTCATTTAAATCCTTCATTAGGAGTGGCAAACTTTCTCTTCCTCCAGTTCCTCTTCTTGGTCCTTGGTCTTTGTGTTCTTTTTAAAAATTCTTATTTAAGTATAATAGATACATGAAGTACATAAATCAATAAATAGACTATTAAGTGAGTCATCCCTAAGTAAAACATTTCTAGTATGTTGACCATCCAAGTTGAAAAATAAGATTGTAAACAAGAAGATTCCCTTGTGATGACTTCTAATTATATTTTGCATCCTATAAAATTTTAATTCTTTCCATTTTCCCAGTTGTGGTCTCTAGCAGATTCCCCATGGCTCTAGGCATTGCTTGGGTCCCTGCTGTTGGCAACCATTCTCTGTAGATGCCACCTCCCACCCTGGGGCCCCACTCCAGACCCACAGGACCCGACAGAGACACAGAGAGCAGGCAGTCTGTCCAGAGAGGACCCATTGGGAAACACACTTGTCCTGGAGTCACTCCCATCTTGAATTTGGTCCTCTTCACTTTTCATTCCCTGCCAATGAACGCCAGGGCACCTGGCTGGTTCAGTCAACAGAGCATGTGACTTTTGATCTTGGGGTTTGAGCCCCACTTTGTGGGGGAGATGATTTAAAAATAAAATTTCAAAAATGCCTGTTTTAACTTTATGAATGGAATCACGCATATTTTTACCTATGTTTGACTTCAGCATTCGTTTTGAGTTCAAAACATGTTGAATATAGTAATGGTTCTTTTATTTGGAATCTTATTGATATTAGAATATCCAGTTACTTACTGAATATTTGGATGCCAGTTTTTGGTAATTCCTTATTTGCAGATTGTCAGTTTTCTATTAGGTTGTGTGTCTTCTCAATACTGATGCATAGCAGTTACTTTTATATCTAGAATATAGACCATTTGTGGGCTCTATTTGTTGAAATATTTTCTTTGTAGTTTTTTTACACTTTTACTGGGCCACTTCATAAACTAATACTATCCATGTTATTGGGTTTGGGGGTTTGTTTGTTTGTTTTAATTCAAGGCTTTTGTGTACTGTTTCCTCAAGTTCATAAAGTTATTTTTTTACTATATTCTAAAGACTTGAATGTTTTGCCTTTTGTACTAAATCAACATGAAATGGATTTTTGTTTATGGTTTGAGATTAAAGGTTAAATTTCATTTTTTTTTTAATGGGACTCGAGTTCATCCAGAACCTTTTATTGAAAACATCTTTCCTTTAATATTATCCAATATCATTTTTTTCTTTTTTCTTTTTTCTCAGTTCTTTCAATGTTCCAGGATTCATTGCTTCTGCACCACACCCAGTGCCCTCCTTAATACCCACCACTAAGCTCACCCCATCCTCCCTTCCTTTCCAAAATGCTATTTGTTTCTCAGAGTCCACAGTCTCTCATGGTTCCTCTTTTCCTCCAATTTCCCCCATTTCTCTTTTCCTTTCCTTCTTCTAATGTCTTCCATATTGTTCCTTATGCTCTACAAGTAAGTAAAACCACATGATAATTGACTTTCTCTGTTTGACTTATATCACTCAGCATAATCTCCCCCACTCCCGTCCATGTTGATACAAAAGTTATCTAATATCATTCTTAACATAAATCAAGTATCCACATATGTGCCAATCTATTCTATACTATTGGCCTTTCTGATAGTCTTCCAATTTCATTCTGTATTCATTCACGTACCTTTAAAATATTTCTTGGTTTCTGAGATACTAAATCTTTACTCCTGGTTAGTTTTCAAGAGTGTCTTAGATATACTTTGCCCTTTGCATTTTGACATTTTAGAATGATTTTGTCAAAGTCTACAATAAAAAAAAAAAAAATAGTAGCATTTTAAATCACATTGCATTAAGACCATAAATCATTTTGGAGAAGTTTGTTATCTCTACAATTCTGAGTCTTCCAGTATTTCAACATTGTGTATTCCTCCACTGATCTAGGTCTTCCTTCAGGCTCCTAATAATGTTTTATGGCTTTTGTAAAGGATTTCCAAATACTTCCTTAGATTTGTTCCTAGGCTTTTGATGACTTTCAGTGATAGAGCAATTATATTTAAATGTTATTGTCTGGATTATAGCTTTCAGACATAATAGAGACCCAATTTACCTTCCAACTTTAACAACTAGGGACTAGACAAAATATCTGAAATAATTATTTCAAACAACAGAAATAAGCAATGCAGGCCTGAGAGGTCGTAGATGAGGAATATGAAGAAGATAGGCCATGCAATTATCTCTGCTTGCTACTTGGAGATAATGGTTGAGAAGATTCTGGGATGTAGTACCTTACTAACACCATGTAGTGTTGCTGAGTTGAAGAGATTGAGGTAGGAATTTAAGGAGGCCAAGGGAGCCATAATTTTTGGGACAGAATACTATACAGAAAGATGTGCCATAGAGAGTCCAGAGATTTGTGAAGGGAATTCTGAATTCCTAAGTACCTATTTCAATATGTGCAAGAACTTATCCAATACTAGAGAAGGAACTACTGGAAAACAGTAGATAACAAATCCTGAGGCGCACATAAGGCTTAGAATAATTTGTGTCCTATTAGCCACAGTAGAAAGACCTTATAAGCCATAGATATTAGTACAATTCTAAGAAGGTTGTCTTCTCACTGGGGTACGTATGCAAAGAATTAGGAAAATATGGTCTCTAACTAAGGAGTAAAAAATCAATATAGAAGGACCCAGAAATAAGATGATGGAATTAGTAGTTGCTATAAATTTATTCCATATATTTAAGTGGTAGAAGAAATTGTGAACAAATTAGAGAAAGATTTGATGTAAGTTTTTAGTTAATGGATTATATGTAAAAATTTTAATTTTATATAGTGATACTGATTGGAGGGCACAGAGATGAATAGGTCATAAAGCCCTTCAAAAAAAAGACTTGCTGCCCACTTGTAAGGACTTGCTGCCTACTTGTAAAAGGCATAATTAAGTGACTAATTCTAGTTACCAGTTTTCTCTGGATCTTCCTCAGAATTTGATCTGAGGTCATACTCTTTGCAGAGTGACCCCTATCCAATGACTAAGCAAGAAGACAGTGGCAGAAGTCACTTCAGTAGTCTCTGAACTACTATAGGGCCTATCCGTTTTCCCTAATGGGGAGGGAATCTCTTATGTCCAGAAGGAAAATTATCTTGATTCAAATGTGTGTTTAAACAACTGAGTTGGCTCAATATATGGGTTTTAATTAAAATAAAATGTAGCTGTGGTACAGTCCCACTCAGGAGTATCCTTAAAAAACACCACTGATAGAAAATCCTGATGGGCAGAACTGTTGGCGGTATACCTGATTGTCCATTTTTATATGGAAATAGAAGGGACATTTAGACTGTATCAATATTTAGGAGAAGAAATTAATGGCTGAGTGAGGGGCCTGGTCAGGAAGATTAGAAGATTGAGGACAAGGAGTTCTTGGGTAGGGAATCTGGATGAATGTTTGGGAGAGCATAGTGGGAAGTTCAATGTATTTCATACTAATGCCTGTCAGAAGGCATTCATCATGGAAAAGGCACTAAAGGTCTAAGTCTTCTGGACTCCATTATTGTGCAATGGAGTTACTTCACAATGTGAATAGAATCACTATGGTGGTTCCTATTCAGATCTATCTACTGTTTTCACCAAGTGTTCAATCCTCTGGACAGACGCACCAGCGCTGGGCCCTTGTTACATGCATCATCCTTGTGACCTGCACCGTCTTTGGAGTACTAGGTCCACCAGCCAATTGGTGGCAAGGAAACACAGTGAACTGCTTTTAACTCAATTAATTTTGACTAGAAAATTTGCAACGTATCTGTATATTTTGCTTTTCTTTCCTGCAGACCTTCAGCAAGTGCCACTATTAAAATGTTTATCAGTTGCTGATACAGTATCAGTGGATCACATGCAAACTTTAACCATGTCAAGAAATCCTTCTCAGGACCATGATATCCACTGGTCCTGTCCTGTACCACACTAATTAGAAGCTGCAGACCTGCTGGAATGATGGATTAGTTGATAGCATAGCTTGGGTGACAGTTTGGAGATGTTACCCTGTGAAGACTGACACCTATTTCCAGTAACTAGTGTACATCCTAAATCAACAATTATGTGAGGCTAAGTCCCCAACAGATAGACTACATATGTCTAAAAACCAAGAGTTAGAAATGTAATAGGCCTCACTTACCATCACTTCGAGTAACTCACTTGGGGAACTTCTTTCCTCCATGGCTCTGTATTCTTCAGATTTAGAGGTCCTGCTTTCTCAAAGGAAACACTTTCAGGAGATCCAGCAAAGTTACTATTGAATTTAAACCTGCCACCTGGTACTTAGAGCTCCTTGGGTTAAGAAAATAGAAAGCAAGAACAGAAATTTTTACCTGGTGAGGGTAAATGACCCTGAAGAGAAAGAGAAAGTATAGAACTGATGTTACATATGGAGGTATAGAGAAATGTATTGGGAATCAAATGATCCAACTGGCTAATTCTTGGTACTCAACAGGTGCAACAGCCATGTCTTAAAGTTATGGTGAGGAGGCTCAAACACTTTGCAAATGATGATCTGTTTTATTTTGGCAAGCAGGCCATTTGGATGGGAAAAGTATAAACTGAGAGTTGAAGGGCATCTAAAAATGGATAATAGGGGAGTATAAAGATGGAGAGCAGTTGTACCTTTAAGACCTAAAGGAAAGTAAGAATTATAATTAATATATTGTAAGATTCCTTTGGAAAAGTTCACCAGTAATTTCTCTTAGGACTCATATTACTAAAATGAATCTGAGTGGTGCAAGGCATCACTATGGTGGACCCTGCTCCATTACCTTCAGGGATAATTGATCAATTTCCCAGGCTTTTGCTGGAAATATTGCCAGCTCTTGACCCTTGTTTATCAACCATCTCTAGGAATTCCCCTCAAATGAAGAGAACCTTGTCATTGTCCAAGGTCAGGACCTTACCTAGGCAGCCTGCATCCGATGCCTGGTTGAGTTATAAGACCCTGTTTTCTTGCCCAAATGAGGGACAGATCCTGATGTTATATAATGACTTTACTTGAAGTTCCCCTGAGACCCTTGTATCAGAAGCTGTGTTTCTCTGCTCAAACCTGCATTCCTCCCTTCCATCCTCAGATGTTGATCTGAAGAGTACTCCCTAAGAAAGTTCCAAAAGGCCTAATCTTGGCTTCAGTCTACTTCCTGGTAAAACCAAACTATAATTCCACATCACTACAGTCAACTTCAGCCTTCATAAGCTTCTAGTAACCCTATTCCAGAAATTCATCAAAGGCTCCTACCCCTGGAGATCATCTGCTTCTACTTCATTGTGTAGGATGATTTCCTTTCATGTTCTTCCTTACTTTTCTTTTTATTTCTTCCTTAAAATTTGTACACTTCCATCTTTTTCATTTATTCTCCAAACCTCACCTCTGGAAACCACTAATCTGTTTGCTGTATCTGTGAGGTGTATGTGGGGGTTTGTTGGCTTGTTTGTTTTTAAAGATTTTGCACATATGTGATATCATATGGTATTTGTCTTTTTCTGACTTATTTCATTTAGCATAACGACCTCAAGGTCCATCAATGTTGGAACAGATGGGAGGATTTCCTTTTTATGGCTGAGTTTATGTGTGTGTATCACATTTTCTTTATCCTTTTGTCCATTAGTGGACACTTAGGTGGTTTACATATCTAGGATATGGTAAATACCTTAATAAACATAGAGTGTATATCTTTAATGAGTATTTTCATTTTCTTTGGATAAATACCCAAAAGGGGAACTGCTGGATCATATAGTGGTTTTATTTTAGATTTTTGAGGAACTCTCATACTGTTTTCTGTAGTGGTTGCACAAATTTACATTCCCACCATCAGTGCATAAGGGTTATTTCCCCCACATCTTAACAAACATTATTTCTTGTTTTTTTGGTGATTGCCATTCTAATAGGTGTAGGTGATCTCCTTGTGGTTTTGATTTACATTTCTCTGGTAAGTGATGTTGAATACTTTTTCTTTTACCTGTTGGCAATCTGTATGTTGTCTTAGGAAAGAAGTCTATTGAGATCTGCTAAGTTTTTAATCTAATTGTTCATTATTGAGTTGTATGGGTTCTTTGTATATTTTGGATATTAGTCCCTTATGTAGGATTTGCAAATGATTTTCCATTTATAGAATGCCTTCTCATTTTGTTGATGATTTCTGTGGTTGTGCAGAAGCTTTTCAGGTTGATGTAGTTCCACTTCTTTGTTTTTTACTCTTAATGCCCTTGGTGTCAAATCCACAAAATCATTATCTAGACTGACCTCAAAGAGTTTATGGCCCATGTTTTCTTCTGGAAATTTTGTTTCAGGTCTTATCTTTCAAGTCTCTAATCCATTTTGAATTGATTTTTGTGTACAGTTTAAGAATGGGGTGAATTTGTAGTCTTTTACATGTAAGTGTCCAGTCTTCTCAATGCCATTGATTCCAGAGACTGTCCTTTCCCCATTGTATATTTTTGGCTACTTTGTCATAAATTAATTGGAGATTTATGCTTAGGTTTATCTCTGGGCTTTCTATTCTATTTTATTGATCAGCAACATACTGTTTTGATTACTGTAGCTTTGTAGTATAATTTGAAATCAAGAAACACGATGCCTTCAGCTTTGTTCTTCTTCAAGATTGCTTTGGCTACTTGGGGTCTTTTGTGGTTCCATAAAAATTTTAGGATTGCTTATTTTATTTCTGAAAAATACTGGAATTTTGTTACGGATTACATGGAATCTGTGGATTGCTTTAAATAGTATGACCATTTTTTAACATTGTTCTTCCAATTCATGAACGTGAAATATTTTTTCCATTTACTTGTCTATCTTTAATTTATTTCATTTTTGTTTTAGAGTCTTCAGTATTTAACCTCCTTGATTAAACTCATTCCTAGGTATTTTATTATTTTGGATGTATTTGTAAGTGAGATTGTTTTTTCTTTCTGCTGCTGTGCTAATACTGTTCTGTGTATATTGATTTTTTATCTTAAAATTTTACTGAATTCATTAATTATTTGTAACAGTTCTTAGGGGGAGTCCTTAGGGTCTTCTATGCGATATCATGTTATCTGCAAATAGTGACAATTTTCTTCCTTTCCAATTTGGATGCATTTTATTTCTCGCCTAATGCTCTGGCTAGGACCTCTAATACTATGCTGAGTAAAAGTAGGGATTGTGGGCATCTTCGTCTTGTTTCTGATCTTAAAACTGAGTGCTGGGTATATTGTTGGCTGTGATCTTGTCATATATAACATTTATTATAGAGGTATATTCTCTCTACATCTACTACGTTGAGAGTTTGTAGCAAAAATGGATGTTGATTTTTTTCAAATATTTTTTAATGCATCTGTTATCATGACTTTTATTCTTTTGTTAATGCAGTATATGTCATTTTGATGGGCAGGTAATGTACCATCCTTGCAACCCGGGAATAAGTCCCTCTTAATCATGGCATATAATCCTTTTAATGTATTGCTGAATTCAGTTTGCTGATCCTGTTGAGAATTTTGCACCAATGTTCTCAGGGATGTTGGCCTGTAATTTTTTCTTGTGTTCTTGTCTGGTGTTATTATGAAGGTAATGCTGGACTTGTTAAAAAAAACAACAAAAAAGGTTTGGGAAGGGGTTCCCTCCTTTTGTATTCTCCCCACCCCAAAGAATTTAAGAAGATTTTATTAGTTCCTTGAATGTTTGGTAGGTTTCACCAAATTAATTTTTATTTAACCTTTATTTTATTGCTTTTTATAAAAAGGATATATATTTACTGAGCCATATCTTTCTGTAAAAGAAAAACAAGCTTAGTCCACAGACTGATAATCCCATACTCAAACATTCAACAATTTTATGTGAATTTAGATCAGTGATTAAAATGTAAGCAAAATTTTAAAAAGTCTCAAGCCTTTGTAAGGATGTAGTTCTGAGATCTGAAATTATGACTGGTTTTTACAAAACAGAAATTTGAGTGATGTAATATGACAGCTATAAAAGAAATGCCATTGTTTAAATATATCTGTGTTTGAAGTAGCATTTACGTTATCGTAAATGGCCAATACAAACAATCTATTACAGGAAGTTTTGTGGCTTAAGTTGTTTTTGATAATTTTTGAAGCTAAAATATTGAATTCATGACTCTCCTTGGTCTATTGTATTAATATAGTATTTCTACTTTTGATGTTGGAAATATTTTATAAATATCCTAGATAGAGCAGTAGAACCCTAAATACCTATATTTCTATCTACACACATGTCTTAAGGTATGTTTCTGTAAACTTGCAAATAAAATTAAACTTGATTTATATATAGACAGATCAGTAACTCAAATTCCAGAATGGCAGTTTACCTTGAAATAATTCTTTTGGCACATTTGTTTCCCAGGCAATGAGCTCAGCTTCAATATAACATGTCTTTTATAATGTCAGTGACCCAAAACTTTCAAATAAAGCTTTAAATAAAGCTCCCCTGTAGGTTCAAAATACATTTTATAACTATGGTACTGAACCAGTCAGCAATGCAAGTGAGATAAAAATTTATCAATGCTCTAAAGAATGTTTTGGGGAAAAAAATCTAGGTCTATACATGGTTATTTAAAAATTTATAAGCATTCATATGCAGGGTAAAAGTTCATTAATGAAAGTGTAGACATACTTACAAGACACAAGCTGTGGAAAAAGTATTCTTGAGAGCCCGAGGTAATTTTCTTTTATAAATAAAGCACTTAGGGCAGAGTCAAGACTGGACTACATATTTTTGTTTCATGTTCCCATGTATTTCATTGACACAGATGTGTTAATTCAATATCTGCTTCTGCACTGGGAATCATTTACAAGACTTTTGCCTCTATCTTGCTAATAGAAAGTATTCTTTCAGAAATGCTCCAGCCACACAGTTGTTGAATTAGTAAGGCACACTGGTATAATTTAGAAAGCGCAAAATGGCCCAAAGAACTCTCCACCCTAGACTAGCCTTGGGTCTGTCACATAAGTGTTAAATTATATTCATTTGGTTCATATATGTCAAGATCTGTTGAACTTGCTCTTGACCTAAAGAATGGTTAATGTGAAAGCACAGCTTTTGCTACTACAAAAAGATATTTGTAGAATGATAAAATAGTTCAGTATTTGTAGAAGATAGATAGATTTTATTCATTTGAGAGCAAGACAGAGAACATGAGGGGGTTTGTGAAGAGGCAGAGGGAGAAAACAAACTCCCTGCTGAGTCAGGAGCCCAACAAGGAGATCACGACCCGAGTGAAGACAGACACCCAACCATCTGAACCTCCTAGGCACCCCTGCAGCTAAATTTTTAAATGATATCCCCAGAACCGTATTCCTAACAGAAAAAGAATGTTAAAATCTGTGCTTCATTCTATGCGCATTTGCTTATTCCAACAATATAGTCTTATTGGAACTATGCCCTCTGCCTATTTCAAAGTCGAGCACAAATGCCATGTTTAGAATGTACAAGTAAAATGTGAATTGACAGATGTATGCCTAAGTCAGGCTCTGGTTACAGTTCCTATAAAGGGATAGTGGCATAATGACTAAATATTATCCCACTCTTAGAACTTGTTTTCCGTTGGTAACATGTATTTTCCTCTTATATATGCCATTTTTTCAATGAAATCCTCTAGACTATTTGCCTATTCTCCAAGTCAGATTTCATTATTTAATATGGATGTTTCTTATATTTAAACTACATGTATAAAAACAGGGAATGGCATACCCAGAGGGTCCTCCAGTGGATCCACATCACCTGGCTTATTTCATTCTAGACCTTAAAATCTTGATGCAAACACAATTGACCATGTAATTCAGAGCCTCCATGTGAAAACTATTAAAGACTCCTGTTGTTTATTTTGAATGTTAATAGGAATAAAATAAATCTAAGAAACTACATTTTATAATGAGAACTATTTTTTTAAAGATTTCTTGGGGGAGACAGAGAGGGCAATCTTCAAGGAGACCCCACCCCACCCTGCCCTCGAGGAGCGCTAACCTTGCACAAGGCCTGATTCCAAGATCCTGAGATCATGACCTGAGCTGAAATCAAGAGTCAGATATTCAATTGACTGAGCCACCAAGGCTCCCCTAATGAAAGCACTTTTTAAAGACTTATTTAGAGATAGAGTAAGTGGGGGGAAGGGGACAGAGGGAGAGAATCTCAAGCTCACTCCCCACTGAGGGAGGAGCCTGACACAGGGCTCAATGTCAGGACCCATGAGAATATGACCTAAGCTGGCATCAAGAGCTAGCAACCTAACTGAGCCATCCAAGGTGTCCCTAATGAGAACTATTTTTTTTAATGAGTTGTAGGCACTAACAGAAGATGTGCCTCAAAGTATTTGATTCTTATGCCAGGTATCCAGGAAGTTGTTCTAACCAAGTAGTTAATAGTATGACTGTAGTAGTTTATTTATTAGGACTGTCATGACAAAATACCACAGAGTGGGTGGCTTGAACACCAAAGTCATTTTTTCACAGCTCTAATGCCAGAAGCCAGGGTGTTGACTGGGTCGGTTTCTACTGAGACCTCTATCCATGGCTTGTTGGTTACCTCCTTCTTATTCTGTCTTCACATGCATACACATCTGTGTCCTAATCTCCTTCATTTTATAAGGACATGAGTCTTACTGGGACCCATTTCTATACGACCTCACTTTACCAGCCTTTAAAGACATTATCTACGAATATAATCACATTCTGAAGTACTACGGATTAGGACTTCAACATGTGAACTGGATGGGGGGATGAGACACAGTTTACCCAATATCAGTAACCCTTCACTATTGTGGCTCAGACGATAAACCCAGCTCTTCATCCTGTTCCCTGGATTCCACATTGCTCTCTGTCTCCCACTGTCTGTACTGCCCTGGAATGTACACTTTTGTTTCTCCAAGTCCTTTAAATTCTTTGCGGAGAGTTCTGAGTCTTTTGTTATTAGATGCAAGGATGGTGAGATGTAGCCAGCTCTCTCTCTAAATTGTGCAGTGTTGTTTTGCATTCCTTTTCTTTACTTGCTAATTCCCTCCATCAGCATTGGCATTTTCTTTAGCCTGAAATGATGAGAGCAATTTTCAAAGTTCTTTCCTACTTGGAGTCCATCCAAACTAAAGCTGGGAACTAGAATCTACTCTCCAATTTAAGTGGATCAAAGCCTCTCCTGTGTCACTCCTGCAGCCACAGTAACTGCTTAGCCCAGTGATTGGGTGATCGATGCAGGCCCGACAGCTGGGGAGTTATGCAAGGCCATAGTGTTAGTACATAAGTGAATTTAATGTGAAATCCCGACTTGGGAAATAAATCACGAGTTATAATTTCTGGAGCTAGACACTTAAATATTTCCTTCAAAGTTTTCTTTGTGTTAACACAGTAATTCTGTTTCTCTTTAGGAGGCTTTAGAAGCATTTCTTTTGAAATTCTGGTATAACAAATTGAATTCCAATTATGAAGAGCTTCTCAAGCCACAAAGCTAATCCTACAAATTACTAGTGTTAACTACCTTTCCTAATGTTTTGACTAGTCATTCTAGGTTATATGATATGGATAATGAAGTTCAATACAAATTTTTTTTCAATGCATATAACTTTCATAGTGGTTAGTCATTATATAATTATCATGAACAAGTAGATGACAAGTTCATATTTTTACAAATATTCTGTGATGAATGGAGTTAAAGCCATGATATTATAAATTTAATACCTTTGGTTCTAAAATAAAAGGTGGTGATGAATTACCTACCGCCCTAGGTCTTCACAGCTCAATGGATCCTGTACATTCAGAAAAGATTGATTACCCCCACCCCTGATTTGCTTTGTTTTTTAACATATCTGATTAGGCACCATCTGAAAGCTGATGCTTGGATTCCTGTTCATGTGCCTAGAGGGTGAGTTCAGTGCTATTGAAGCGTTCCCAAAGAAGACCGATTTAGAGAGTGGGATGGTTAATTTAGGTGTCAATTTTGTTGGGCCATGGTGCCTAGATATGTGGTCAAATGTTACTCTGTATGTTTCTGGGAAGTTTTTGTTTTGGTTTTGTTTTGATTGTTTTTGAGTTTTGTTTTTTTTTTTAAGAGATGAATTTAAATTAGTGGATTTTGAATAAAGCAGATTAACCTTCATAATGTGGGTGGGCCTCCACCAACCAGTTGAAGGCCTCAATGGAACAAAAGACTGGGCTCCCAAGGAATTGTCAGCAAATGACCTTCAGGCTTACACTGCAACATCAGCTCTTCCTGGAGCTCCTGTCTTTGGCCCACCCTGCAAATTTTGGAGTTGCCAGCCTCCATAATTACATGAGCCGGTTCCTTAAAATTAAACCTCAAATACAAGCTTTGCGCAGTGGCAGTATCGTAGCCAATGAGGTTTATCCGAGGCGCGATTATTGCTAATTGAAAACCTCAAATACATATACACACACATATTTTGCACATACATATACACATAAAAATATATACATGTGTCTAAATATATGTGTATACACATCTATACCCCTAATTGGTTCTGCTTTATTGGAGAACACTAATACAGAGAGTATCCCCAATATTTCATGAAATCAGCAAAAATGACGAAGGGTAAAGGCAAGTGAAGGTAAAGAAAGGAGAAGAAGAAAAAATCTTAAACATTAGAGAAAAGAAATGAATGTAAACAAAGGTAAAATCTAGCCACTTATGAAGCATAAATATTTTGCATTTTGTGGAAGAAAACTGTCAAAGAGCATCTTATTTGCAATCAGAGAAATGTATCTAAGTCATCCTAAAACAACATATACTAACCATTTTTCATAAGTAGTTTGTATGCTTGAATCCTTACCATAACCTAGTTGGTTAGTATTCCTTTTGTTAAATAAGGAAATAAAAATTCCAACATGTTAATTGATACTCAAAAACCCCAGAGTTACTAAGTGGCATTCAAGAGAAAATCTATGTTTCTGAAATCTACATTTTTCACAACTCTTTGTTTGTTTCTATAAGATTGAGAATTATTTCATTTGGGTACAAACAGCATCAACAACTCCACAAACTTTCCTTGTGACATAATAGATAAGAATATGGTTGGATTTCACTCCCATAGTTAATTTATATATATTTATAAATCTTATCATATTTATAAATGACCATAATGGTTGAAAATGTTTGGACAGATTTTTAAAAATTTCTTTGCTTTCCACTGCTCTTAATTTTCCAGAAAGTTGTATGGATATATCAATCTCATTGTATAAATAATTCTTCAATAATTATTTTAAGAGGGGAAAAATAACTGATTATTGACTGGCAACCCAGCATGGTCCAAAGTCTGTCTTAATTTTTTAAACATTATCTGGCAAAATGGAAACTTAGCATGAACTAGAAAATATGCTGCCCTAGTTCTTGCTAAGTTTCATAACCCTAGAAAAGTTCACAAATACTTAAGAAAAAATACACATAGTCATTCTGCTTTAGAGTTGGAAGGCACCTACTAGATCGTCTGAAACAATGTTTTCAAATGAGGAATCGAAGTCTCTGGGTGAGAAGCATCTTGCCCAATGTCATAAGGGGCACATAAAAAAAAAAATGCTAACGGAGACTGAAAAGTATATTTAAAAGTAAATTTCTTTATATTAATGACTATTTTTCAAAGTCATATTGATTTATACATAGGGTATCAGAAAGCAATTCAGAATTTTTAATAGCTAATCAAAACATATAAAATGACATATTCAAAAGCAATATAAAGGAGAACTGAAACTTTAAAAAACAAATTGTTTTTTACAGAGGATCAAGTGGGTGAAGATTGTGCCTGAAGAGAAAATAGTGACAATGTTTGCAAAGCATTTTACAAAGAATAAATGTCTTAAATATACTCCTTTTTAACTTTTTGATAGTATTTTAGAAGTCTTTCTTCTAACTCAAAATTCTTTTGATTTCAATTAACTTTTTAATTATTAAAAAACTTCCTTTATAAACTACATCTTTCAAGTTATGAAATTATTTTAAACTTTAAAAAACACCCTTGTACTAATCTCTGGACAAGTCGTGAACTCAATTAGAAATTTGCAAAGGTTTATTAAAGAACATTAAATAGGAGCTCTGTAGAGTCATTGCAAATCATCTGGTGCCTGTTTCTCAGCATACGTAATAAAACAGTTTGAACTTGAGAGTTGGACATTCAGGTCTGCAACAACCAATACAGTAATCAGTACAAAATACAAAACTATATGAGAAATGAAAAACATGTTGTTTGCTTTTTAAAGCCTCTACTCTATAATACTTCACCCGCAAACTCTTATCTTTAAAAGTATCATAAAGGCCAGAAAGCATAGATACACTTCTGGGATTCCTCCAAATATCCTCTCTTAATGTTGCCTCTAGAGTATTGTTCAATTTGGTACATATTCTGACCTTTGATTTACACCTTTAAGGATCTCGCATTTTAATTTTTTTAAAGTGTTCTTTGTCCTTGTTTTAAAGATTTTTATTTGAACGACAGTGCGGGCACAGGAGGAGAGGGAGAAACAGACTCCCCATTGAACAGGGAGCCCCATGTAGGGACTCACGCCCAGGACCCTGGGATTATGCTTTGAGCTGAAGGCAGACACTTAATAAACTGAGTCATCCAGGTGACCCTCAAGTGTTCTGGTTGTTTTCTTCCTCTAATTCATGGGTTCAGACTCAGCACAGGGTCCCATCTGTTAGGAATTTCGTGTTCACTCTCAAAAACCACTTTTAGACACAGAAAATGGGGTTATACCATACATAATACTTGTAACCCTTTTTCTTAATATATTTTCTATGTCAGTAAAATACAGATACACATTAGGAACTCCTCTGTGTGCTTTGTTGGATCATTTAACTCAGTCCTTAAAATAGTCCCCGTCCTACTACACTGAAAGAAAGCCATCAGTGGAGAACTTCACATGTTTCTACCAACAAAGCCGCCTTATCCAACAGCATTCGCCCTCATTTCTCCCCCACCTGTTATTATCAGATCTTCATGGATTTCTGTGTAAATGCAGCTCCCCTTCAGGAGCACTAGATTGCCTCATTCTCACTTAAGAACATCACTTCATGCTCTTTTCGAGTATATATTTATATATTTTTTAACTCTCTACCAGATTCTTCCCACAGAATAGCCTACTTGACTCCTTTTTAATGAGCTTTCTCAGGACCCTACTTGCCCTGCCTCTTCATTTCTTGGGTCCCTTTTGCAACAAGACACTTCAAAAGTTCTGCTCTCCTCCCAGGCTCTTCACTTTAGTCATCCAGGAAGCCCTTGAAATTGCTCTCCCCCAGTTGTCAGTGATCAACTGTTGCTGATCAACCATTTCACCCTCATCTTGATACATAGAATTAGATCAGAGGAAGCAGGCTTCCCGCTGAGCGGAGACCCCCCCCATGCGGGGCTTGATCCCAGAACCCCGAGATCACCACCTGAGCTGAAGACAGAGGCTTAACCCACTGAGCCACCCAGGTGCCCCAACTATGTGCATTTTTATAGCTTCAAATACCTCCATGTGCTGGTGATACAAAACCGTACTACTTACTATCCTGGAATCTCCAGAATAAATACACAATTGTTTACTCAACATTTCCCTTAGATACCTAATAAAGCATGTCTGAAACTGACCTCTCTCACCTACTTCTCCCGCCCCTACACATCTACGGAGTCCTCCTTCCTTCCTTCAGCTAATGGCAATAACAGTTACTGGAGTCCTCTCTGGCTCCCTTTTTGAAATCTCCTTTAAATTCAGTATGTCATCAAATCCTGTTATTTTTTTTTTTTTAAAGATTTATTTATTTATTTATTTGCCAGAGACAGAGGGAGAGAGAGCGAGTGAGCACAGGCAGACAAAGAGGCAGGCAGAGGGAGAAGCAGGCTCCCTGCAGAGCAAGGAGCCCAATGTGGGACTCGATTCCAGGACGCTGGGATCATGACCTGAGCCGAAGGCAGCTGCTTAACCAACTGAGCCACCCCGGCGTCCCAAATCCTGTTATTTCTACCACCAAAACCTATCTAGGAATCAAAAATGCCCTACCATCACTACTGCTACCTTTCTGAACCAAAATATGTCCCCATTTTCTCACCTGAGTTGCTATAAATCTATAGCATCCTTAAAAAAACAAAACAAAACAAAACAAATCTCTGCTTCTGTTCTGTACTTATATATTTCCATGTCATCAGCTGGAGTGAAATTTTTCTTAAAGCTTTAAGGTGCAATTGTACAAAAAACTGTATATGCTTAATGTGTGCAATTTGGATGTATATTTACACCCATAATACCCTAAGTACAGTCAAGATACTGGGAATGTCAAATGGTGTAGCTGCTATGTAAAAGAGTATGGCATTTCCTTAAAAAACTAAAAATAGAAATTCCATATGTTGCAAAAGTTCCACTATTGGGTTTATATCCAAAAGAATGGAAATCAGGGTCTCAAAGAGCTGTCTATATTTCTATTATATTATTAGAATATAATATATTATAGCATTTATTATAGCATTATTTATATGCTTTATTATAGCATTGTTATATTTTATTTATTTACATTATAGCATTATTTACATCATTATAGCATTATTTACAATACTCAAGATGTGAAAGCAATCTAAATATCTGCCTATGGGTAAATGGATAAAGAAAATATATATACAGTGGAATATTATTCAGCCTTAGAGGGGAATCCTGATAGTTACAAAAATGTGGATACACCTAAAAGACCTCATACGAAGTGACATAAGTCAGAAATAGACAAACATTTTGTGATTCCACTATGTACAATAGACTTACAGAGAAATGTTTCGAAAATACGAGCTGCATGATGTCTCTTCATTATGCAACTATGACCTGTTCTGCGTTTCACTTGTAGTAAAAACCACGAGGCCACCAAGGTCAATCATTATCCAGGCACTTACCTCTCTGACTTTCTCTCCAAGGACTCCCTCTCACCTCACCCTGCACCAGGCACATGGGCCAGCCTGACTTTCCTACAACACTTCACAAATGGCTCTACTATTTTCTTTACCCAGGACACTCCCTCTCCTGGTACCACTAAGCTAAATTTCTTCAGTCTTTCCTTACATTTCACCCTTTCAATCACGTTTACACAGACCTCCGTTCCTAACCCGGCAAAGCCCCTTCTTCCACCCTAGCTCTCATGATTCCTGAGTACTTCTCTAAAATGGTAAATAATTGTTCCTAATTAGTCTTATTTTATGATCTCTTCCTAGAAATATATTTCATAACTGGTCTATTTTGTGGATTACTATATTCACAGATACATAAAAATGACTGATTCACTCTCTGAAACATAACAGATATGAAATATTTGATTATTAATGATAGCACATATATATTAAATTTCTGAACTGTTTTCTTTGTAACATTTTTTCCCCATTCAATTTAAAATGCTCTTAATAGGGGCACCTGGGTGGCTCAGTTGGTTAAGCATCTGCCTTTGGTTCAGGTCATGATCCTAAGGTCCTGGGATCGAACCCCACATTAGGCTTCCTGCTCTGCGGGAGCCTGCTTCTCCCTCTCCCTGCCTCTCCTTCTGCTTATACATACACACACTCTCTCTCTCTGACAAAGAAATAAAATCTTTTAAGAAATATTAATAAAATAAAATAAATAAAATGCTCTTAATTCCTAAGCATATTTTTTGTATCAGTCAAGTTCTACCTCAGGTTTGTTTTTATATTTAAAAATGAGTAGGAGCTTTTATAATGGCTAGCCACTTCCTCTGACAAAGGTTAAGTAACTCATTCTTTTTCCATTCTGGAAACCAAGTGAAGAAAGAGTACAAGGAGAAGATAAAATCAACTGAGCCTAAAAATGATAGGGTGAGAAAGAGATGGTTGATAATTAATAACTGGGTTTGGTGACTTGTACATAGGTTGCATATATGTACTCAGATCTGTTTCTGGATTTCCTATATCCCATTATATAGTGCATTCACATTCTAGCAGCTTGAATGATTCTTTTAATGTTTCTTTTCTCAAAAACCTTCTCCTAAATTTCACTCACAGTAAAAACCACATAGCTGGTTTTTTGCTGCTAATTTTAAAATGGTTGATTTCAGATTTACCTATAAGATTTAAAAATTATAAAAACACTATTGTTCTTGCATATAGCTTCAAGGGTTATTTCATCAGCCGACTTTCAAATTTTAGACCGCATGCATTAATTTTTTTCTGTGAGATCTGAAAGGACTATAAGGATGAACTTGATTGAATTTAGCATAGGATGACACCCAGCGGGTTAGTTCAGATGGCGAACTACTAGCCGCCATCACCCCCTACTCAGCAGGTCAGTGGCTGCAAACTGGCCACACTTACCATACAGAACATGAAAGTTCTATTTATCTGGAAAGGAGAAAACAGAAGTGAAGCTTGAACTAATAAATATTGTTTATGATACTGGATACTTGGATACTAAATTTTATGCTGAATAATTCCATGTCCCTTCCTTTTAAAGACAATATACCTGCACTCCACCTCACAGCCTCATGCCCAGCTTGGCTTACTTCTATAAGCAGAGGTGGTCTAGGGATAACTAGCTGAGACAGACCACCCAGATGTGTGTGGAACCCCAATACTTGAGGGTGTAGATAACTTCTAAAATAATGGTCAGCTAATTTATTTTTTAATTTTTTTTAAAGAACCACATATCAAATATCCTAGACATTATGGGTCTCATATAGTCTCTTGGTCTTCTCGTCCTCTTCTTTTTCATTTCGTTTTTTCCCTACTCTTTAAAAATCACTTAGTCCAAAGGTCATACAAAAATAGAAGCTGGGTTTGGTGCATGGGCCATTGTTTGCCAACTCCTGATCAAAAGGCTGTCCTCAGTATAGCTGGATAGTACCTTAAACAGATAACTTGCAGCAGACCCTCAAGAAATAAATCACTCTCCTAAGGGATCTTCACATCCCCCAGTGTGGCAGCCATGCAGCTGTGATGCTCAGATGTCCTACTGTGGGGAACATAGTAAAGCACAGCTCAGCTGCCACCCCTCACTAGCCCCTGCTGCTTGTGTACTGAGGTCACACTGCCCTCAGGCTGTGCTCAGTGAGCCAACACTGCAGGGATAGTATGAAAGCTTACAACTGCAAGACATGGGACTCCTGTGACAGAGAACTTAAGGTAGAAGATTCCCCATTAGCCTCTCTTAACCTTGCTTAGAAATATGCTCAGGGTGCCTGGGTGGCCCAGTCAGTTAAACCCCTGGCTCTTGGTTTCAGCTCAGATCATGATCTCAGGGCTGTAAGATTGAGCCCCAAGTCATGCTCTCTGCTCAACATGGCTCTGCTTAAGACACTGTCTCCTCCCTCTACCCTTCCCCCCATGCTCTCTTGCTCACTCTCTCTCTCTCTCTCACTCTCTCTCAAATCGGGGAAAAACAAAAACAAAAGCAAATACAAAAAACAAAACAAAAAAACTCAGCTTGCTATTCCTTGTACTCAGGTCCTACTTCTGGGGTCAGAATGGCATGCATTGTGGCTACCTCTCCCTATGCTCCCTTTATCTTTCACAGGCCTTCCCCCCAATTAAACTGTACACATCACATCCCACTCGGCATCAATTTCTCAAACTTACACACCAGGTGCTTCCACCACTGAGGAACAAATTGCTTTCATGCTGTTTCTCTTTTTCACCAGGTTAAAAAATAATAGTTTGCTAGGGGTGCAATAGCCTAGTACCACAAACTGGGGAGCTCAACAAGGAATTCATTGTGTCACGGTTCTGGAGACTGAAAGTAAAATCAAATTGTGTGAGGATTGGTTCCTTTAGAGAGCCTCTGGACAAAAATCTGTTCCATGTCTCTCTCCTAGCTTTTGGGACTTGCCAGCAGTCTTGGGTGTCTTTTGCAGCTGGTTTTCTTCCTGTGTCTTCATATCATCATCTCTCTGCATGTGTTTCTTTACATGCATGACACTCTAAAGACCAATCATATTGGATTAGAGGCTCACCCTACTCCAAGGTGACCTCATCTAAGCCATATCTACAGTGACGCTATTTCTAAATCAGGTTACTTTATGAAGTACAGGGGTTAGGTCTTTAATATATGAGTTTTGAGAAAATACCGTTGGATCTACAACATCAAGCATTTCACCAAATCCCCTCCTCATGGACCACATGAACAAACTACCTCCTATAGAGCAATATTAGAATTACAGCATTTATCACAGAACAAATATTTAATATTGCCGCTTGTTAAATTCAGACATTTCAGCCAATCACCTCCCAAGGGACAGATTGCCTCAATAGACAGCCACCCACTTTGTGTCCACCTCTTAAGATTTCACTGGTTTTTCTTCCCTCCCATTTTTTCCTTCTTTCTCATCCTTTCCCTCTTCCCTTTCCTTGGGGAAAGAGAAACCAATCCTTCTCATTTCCTTTCATATCTAATAACCACTGCCCTAGAGTAAAAAATGGGACGATTGCAATAAACAGGTCTAGTCTCGTTGGATGCAAAATGCACCTTGAAATAATATTTTACCCTCCTCCTTCAGGCAGCAGACAAGCAATATAAAATGTTATCACAGGAGCTTATGGAGTATACAACAGAAATTTATTGCTTCATAAGACTGATAGCTCTAGAATACAGCGAAACACAAATGGGATATGGCACATTTTATAGTAAGGTGATTTTTCTAAAAAACGTTCTTATCATAAAGTTTTCTCCCCTTTGGGAAAATATTAGTATTGATAGTTGATAATAAGTTTTAATGTCAGGTGAAATAAAAAGAAATAATTTATCTTCCCATAATTTCTCACATTTTCATAACTATTTAACCTTCTCTCTAAGTGACAGTGGCTCTAGTGTTGTACATCGGGGACTATTCAGAACAGCATAGCATAATTAACTGACAAAAAATGCTCCCCATCTCAAGCAGAGCAGTAATGCTCTTGGAATCCAAATTTACGAAGTTAATGCAAACCAGCAATCCCAGTGAGAGAATATCCCCTGTGGATTACGTGAATTTCATCTATTTTGCTCTGAGATGCTATTCTTTTCAACTGAACACTAATTTCGGATAATTGTACTCCTTAAGAGAAAGAAATTAGGACATTTAAGTATGGCAACAAGAGAATTATTTTTGCTTTTATCTGACCCTTACAGAGCTCAGGATTAAGTGTTCTATTGAATTCAAGTAGAACATAAAGCTGGCATTATTAAATGATAAAAAGGGTGGAAAAAACTTAAATATGTACTCTTGTTACATAAGTATCCACGCTTTGTGTTGCAGGTGATGAATTCAATCTTCATACCACCCCTATTCAGCATGGAGGCATTCTGGATTGCAGACCCTTTCTTACTTGCTGTTCCAAATCCTTTCAAATAATGTCCAAATTCTCAGCTTCCCCTTTGAAACAAAATCAAAAACTTTTCTGTCCTTGCTGGTATCAGTTTCTTTAATTCTCCACTCTTTTTTTTTTTTTTTCCTGTTAAGGTACAGGATCCACATTACAGACTATGTAATACTAATATGTTTGTATTGGGCACAAAAATAAGACAACCTGAATGCCACAGAGCCGAGCATCAGTGGCGTGTCTGAGGTCCTCTGTAATCTTTCACAGTTACCTTCCCAATTGTCTTCCTAAAGGAAAAATTGTATCTTTGGGCTTTCTGGTTGTAGAAATAGCAGCCTGGTTTATTTCGGATCTGCTTCTAGTTAAGGGAAGAAACACACAAAAATAAGAAAAGCATCTTAAAGGCGGGGCACGTGAGTGGCTCAGTTCTTAAGGACTGCCTTCAGCTCAGGTCAGGATTGCAAGATCCTGGGAGCCCGCCATTAGGTTCCCAGATCAGCAGCGAGCCTGCTTCTCCCTCTCCCACTCCCCATGTTTATGCTCCCTAACTCTGTCAAATAAATAAAATCTTTAAAAAAATTTTTTTAAAGGACTCTGTATGAAGGAATCCAAATGCTAACAAGGCAGAACGTTCCTTTTATTTTTCCTTTTTTATTTAAATTCTAGTTAACATATAGTGTGATGTTTAGAGTTTTTCAAAAAAGTGAACCTAATATTCTAGACCTACGTTCTAGGTGTTAATCAGGAGTCATAAGGCTAAGAAGCTGGGTGTGGTATGGAAACAAAGAGATTTTGGCCGTTGAAAAATCTGAGCATCTTATGGAATGAAGTACAAAACTGGATTGCATGACTGACTACAAAGGGAGACTTTGGTAAATGCTCCATGAATTTAGTTAAGAGGGTGAACAAGAAATAGGCAAGCCCAACTATAGACAAATTTAAACATTATTCAGATTAAGGAGATCTGCTCCCTCCCCTCGATGCAGATTAAAAGCAAAAATAAATTCCCTCTAGAGAAGATGACTCGGATCTTCAAAAATTTTTTTTCACACATCTGGAATTTAATCAAAATTTACCTGGAATATCCCCTTGTTAAAAAAAAAAAAATGGATAACAAAAGCCCCAAATAAAAACATAACAAAGATGCATGAAGATCAAGATGGATTTAATTAGACATTGACTTTTAATAATTCATTAAAATGTTAAGTTAGAGAAAACAGAAAATATTTTCAGAGAATTTGAGAATTAAAAACTGTTAAATACCAAATGGGCTAGGGTAGTTCTGTTTTCAACTTTTTAATTTTTTTTTTATTTTATTATAAACATATAATGTATTAGCCCCAGAGGTACAAGTTTGTGAATCGCCAGGTTTACACACTTCACAGCACTCACCATAGTACATACCTTCCCCAATGTCCATATGTTTTCAATTTTTTGAGGCCATTTGCAACAACATGGATGGAACTAGAGTGTATTACGTGAAATAAATGAGAGAAAGACAATAATCATATGATCTCCTTGATATGAGGAATTTGAGAAACAAGACAGAGGATCATTGGGGGAAGGGAGGGAAAAGTGAAACAAGACAAAACCAGAGAGGGAGGCAAACCATAAGAGACTCTTAATCTCAGGAAACAAATTGAGGATTGTTAGAGGGGAAGGGGGTGAGAAGGATGGGGTGGCTGGGTGATGGATGCTGGGGAGGGTAGGCCATGGTGAGCACTGCAAATTGTGTAAGACTGATGAATCACAGACCTGTACCCCTGAAACAAATAATACATTACATCTTAATTTAAAAAAAATAAATAAAATGGGTTTTACTTATAAAGCTGCAAAATATAATTGAACTTGACTACTCAATTTAAGAGGTAAAGGAAGACTCCATGTAGCTTAAGAAAAAAATAACGATCTGGAAAATAGGCCCAAATAAAATACTTAACCTGAAGCCCAGATGGAAAGTTGGCTTATTGTGAGAATTCTTCTAAACACCCCATACAATAGCATCTCTACTCTCATTCTGTTATTTTTTGGTTTTTGTTCTGACTCTCATTTATGGTGTTTTTTCCGTTCATCTATTTCATTTGCTTTTTTGTATTTGGAAATCTGAGAGTTCTTTGTGGTCACGGATGAGCCTGTAGAAAAAAATTTGCATTTGCTGCTGCATAGCTGAAGACATTTCCAATTGAGGATTTACTTAAATACCAAGTGAGACTGAGGGCAGAGACCCTAAAGAGTGTATTCAAGCATCAAAATGTGTGAACTGTGACTTGTGGTCTAAAAACCTTAGTATATATATATTCTCTCTTCCACCAGATCCAAGTCTGTGACAAATGAGTGTTTTTTTCATCCTTTCTGTGTTTTAGTTTGTTTCTTTGCTTTTACATCACCCTTTCACTGAGGATTTAGGTCTTGAAGATTCCCAGCTTCTTGTTCGTGTCTCTAATCCAGTTCCAGGCAATTGTATGGCCTAGATTTTATTGTCCTTCCTCTCCCTTTTTGGTGGTTACAAATAATGCTTTTCGCAAATAAAAACCATTTTGGTCTTGGTACAAGGCCTGCTACGTGACAGCCTCTCATGAAAATAGTATTTTCTCTTTGTTTTTGGCCTTCAAAAATTTCCTATACACTCTTCAGCTGTGTTTTTAAATTTTTTTCCCCTGTTTAAAAAGTTTAGTTTCTTGTTAAATATTTTGGGTCCTTTTAAAAAAGATTTTTATTTATTTGACAGGCAGAGATCATAGGTAGGCAGAGAGGCAGGCAGAGAGAGAAAGAGCGGGAAGCAGGCTCCCTGCTGAGCAGAGAGACCGATGTGGGGCTCTATCCCAGGACCTTGCAATCATGACCTGAGCTGAAGGCAGGGGCTTTAACCCACTGAGCCACCCAGGTGCCCCTATTTGGGGTCTTTTAATAACATTTTATTGTATGAGGAACTTTTGGTTGGAGATCTTTTCAGCCTACCAAATTACCACTCTTCAAATAGCCCCAGTTGCTTTCATCAAGAACTCCGTGTTGTTCCGTTTTCCTCTTACCTGAGTTACTTGTTTGCCTATGACAAAATAGACCATTTCTTCCTTCTTGATGTACTATCTCTACCTTTCTTCTCAAATACTCAAGTTTATTCACTAACCATAGTTCCTTAGGTGCCAGTGTTGGACACTCATTTTCTCAACCCAAATGCATGAGAAAACTCAGAGGTTCTGTGCCCTGTCTTGCTCTCTGTTTTTCTCTGGGACTGCTCTCGTGCCCTCCCAAGTTCATATACCATCCATGTATGCACTCACTGGTTCCTGATGTGTGTCTCCAACCTCAACCTTACCTTGAATTAAACACGTGTATAACAGTTGGCTACTTGAAATCCCCATTTGCAGATCTAAAGAACATCCTGAACAAAAGTCCTAATTCTCTTCCTTGCCAGTTCCTCTTACTGTATTCTGACACCTTTCAGTAAAGGTTGCCATCAATGAAGGGCATCTTCATCTCTTTGGATGCTCAGTAGTCATCCCAACTACTTTTTCACATCTCACATTTGATCCGTGTGAAAATACTGTGGCCTATACCTTCCAAATAGCTGAAATTCAACCAGTAGACTCCTGCACACTCCATGAGGTCACCTTTGCTCTCTTCTCCACCTGGACTTTGAACACCACAGAGCCATGTGGGAACCTGACCAACAGTTTCCTCTTCAGTGTACCCGACCCTAACAACTTACTTAAAATAGTGGCCTCTGTCATTGTATCATCCTAACTCTGCTATCGTTCCCTTTGTGGAGTTTATCTGCACATTCCATGCCATGGGTGGGTTTCTTTCTCAATGGCTTTGCCTCAAAAGCTTAATCTTCATGTAGGCATGGATTTTTTTTTTCTTTTGTTCACGTCTACATCCCCAGCTCCAGAAAAGAGGCTGGCACACAATAAATGATTTAAAAAACAAAACAAAACCAACAAACCCCCCCAGTTTAATAGGTATAATTTTATTGTGTAGGAGATGGAGGGTAAGATAGGTTTTTGTGTGTTTCCCAAAGCCCTCGAGCTAGAATGGTTAAAAACTAAATCCTAGTTATTTTCAAACAATAACAAAACAGAAAGTGCTGTTTCCTGTTATTCCTTGCTGTGGTCATAAACATTTCTTCACATGGTATTCATGACTTCACAGTCTGACCCCAATCTGTCCTGTGAACCTCATCTCGTATATGAATCACTTTCTTACAGAAGACCTATGTGAACCTCAGCTCTGTTCTAGCTGCCTTTCTCCAAAGAGGTCATGCCCTGTATACTCTGTGCTCTGCCTCCTACTTCTCCCTTAGCCTGGAATGACCTCTCTCCTTACTTCTGGCTAATCAAACTTCCACTGTCTTCTACTCAAGTCAAATGTCACTTAAATCATCAAGTCAGATCCAGTCATCTCAGTAAAAATTAATCTTTTTTTTTCTTTTCAGGCATTGCCAAAGCACTTAGTTTTTATAGAACTTTTGGCTCTTTACCCTATGCATCTTGCTTGTGTTAAATGCAATCAGACGCCTGCCTACTGTCCTCATGAGAAATAACCTGCTTGAAGACCATAGTTTCTATTTAATCACCTTCACATGTTGGTGGAAATGACAGAAAGCCTGTGGGTGAAACTTTTTGATCTTAACACTGTTGCATATACACAGTGTTGAGTTAAATACTGTAGTTCTTTTCACTACCCCATCATCTCCAGTTGTCCCTATTATTTTCAGTTTCTTTTAGACAAAGTTCTTATATGAATCACAGATGAAAGATCATGCACAAATCATTTTTTTTCTCTCAATGGCAAAAAATACAGTTTTAATAATTTTTTTTTTAAATCCATTTTTAGTGACCCTGATACCTGAGAAAATGTTGCTGGATTTTTTTCTGGTCCAGCACAGGACTTTCTAAGTCTGTTAGAGGGATGCTGCCTATTTTGACCATATTATTTCCCACCATGAGAAAAAGAATAGAATAAATAATAATAATAATATTAATATAAGAATAGAATAAATAATAGGATAAATAGAATATGCTTATTTAGAAAATTGACAGTAACTGGCTTTGAAGGAAAGTTGGTTAAGCTGGAGATTCAGTTGCAAGCTTTGCTCCCTTCCTTTCCCCTGAGAAAGTAGACACAGAAACAGGTTCAGGAAGTTTCAGCTCAATGAGTCATGCTTGCAGAGCTAGACCTCATTGTGATGTCTATAGGCTTCATGAGAGGTTCATACCCAGAACAGAGGTAAAAGTCACTCTGTTAAGTGGCTGTGCCTTCCGAGGCCATACACTGCTGGGTGGCATGAGCTACACAGTCAGCTTCCTTGACATAACCACCAAACTGCAGGGAAGAGACGGTGATGCTTTCCCTGTCCTCCATCTTAATGCTGTCATTGTGAGGAAATGGCAGGTTCCTCTGAAACTGGTTTGGAATCTGGAACCAGACTTTTAATTTCTTCCATAGGGAGTCATCTTCACTGGAAAACACATTAAAGGAAATAGGAACTGCCATTCCCATCCTGATTCCCTTGTCATTAGTGCCTCCCACATGCTTCATGACTTTGGGTGTTGCTTCCCATAGATCCTCACCCATAGGCTTGTCACTTCCATTTTGGCAAACCTTCTGCCTTCACAGGTCTTCTTTACAGGAGACTTCTCCCTTGCCTTTTTTGCTCAGGACCTGCCAAGGCCCTGTCTCTACACTTTCAAAGAGCAAGTTCTTTATCATGCCCAAATGATGTGGCTATAGTGCTCTGGACATACCAGTGGACCATCCAGTTCTCTTTTTTAATGTTATTTTGATGCATAAAATAGTAAACTCAAACTTCCCCTTTTTTGACTGGCTTATATGTTACCATAGTGATCAGTAATACAAGTAGCACTTATTTACAACATGTTTTCCAGTAAAATCACATTACTTAAAAATAATGGGAACAGAAGTTGAGAGGAAAAAAAAATGTAGGCAAACATGGGGTGATCAACGATGTCTATTTGGGAGGGAAATTCTCACTGAGACCTGAAGGGAAATAAGGTCTTCCCAGTCTGTTTAATTTTTAAATTCTGTCCCATATCAAGTTCTGTGAATTTTCTGCTTCTATTGATATATTCTTTAACCCATGGGAACTTGGAGTATGTATCTGTGGCAAAGCAGATGCGTTGACGTAGTTAAGACCAAACCTACTTTGCTGGAGATACTGTAAGTAGGTAAATATGGCAAAAATAGAGTTCAGACTAACAAATACTTTACCATGCTAAGATACTTGTATCTATTCCTCATGCACATGAAGAACCAATGAAGGATTCTGAGCAGAAAAGGAACTTAACTATATTTGACATTTGAGAATTTAACGTCGGATTCAGCAGGAAATATAAAACTGTCTAGGGAAGAAATTTGAGTCATGGAGTTTGTTAGAGTAAAAAGTGAAGGGCTCTTTCTTGGCAGCAGATCAGTAATAGTTGTGAGGAGAAGCCCATAAACGATTTCAAACTTAGACCACAGACCCTGCAAAAATAATTTATTAAAGTATTTACTAATCTTAATTTCATTAACTTTTATGGAGTGCTTACTGTAAATCTTGCACCTAAGAATATAGTGTTATTGAAGTGTAAAATGGTGAAGTATTTTGCCTTGTCAAGGAAATGAGGGAAGTGACTGAAGCTGATGAGAAGGAACAGTGAGGGTTCACTGAGGTGAAGAAGCAAAGAGAGGCTATTTCAACTGTAGGATCAGCCTGTGCAATTCCAGTGGCAGGATAGGGCTTGGCAAGTGTGGAAAACTAGTCTAAGTCTAATCGTGACTTCAGAAGACAGAAAAGAGGGTTCATGGTGTGAGGGGAGACTGAAGACAGCACTAAGGACTGGACCAGAAAGATTGCCATATAGACCATGTTAAGAATTTCTCTTTTAACAATAGGATGTGGACATTCAACCACCTTTGCATTGGTTCTACTTGCTTCTCTTGAATGCTTTTAAGAAAGATCGAGGACAAATGTTTTTCCCCACAACCTTGAATTATTTTAAATTAAAGCTCTTTCTGCCTTTGAGAGGAATAGAAAAAAATTCATATTTTGATTGATTTTGGGGAGATGTCAAAAAAAGGTTTCTGGTTGTCCTTGCAGCCTTGTTCTCCCCGTGGAAAGAAAAAAGCTGATGTGGACCCAGGGACCCTGGCATTGATCGGGAGCGGGGGGTGGGGGGTGGGGGAAGAGGAGTGAGGAGGCAGGAGATGTTATGTTGTAATGACTGGGAAACCTGAACAGCATCATGAGAGAAACTAGAGGACCCAGAAGGAAATAAGTGAATGGAGCTTGTGAAATATATTCACTTGCATTAAGACCTTCTCAATAACTCAGAATCACTGATCAGGACCACATATGGGTCCATTTGATTTTTATCCATGCCATGGGATGTACATAACTAATTTTGGCTATCCTTTATGGCCATCCTAGAGCGTGTGCCCCCAAGATCTTTAGCATGCTTTAGGAAGGAAGATTCTCTACATTAGAGGGCTGGAATTAAGCTGGACCAGCTTGAGATTACTAGACCAGAATAATAATTATTCATTTTTTGTGAAGAACAATGAAAAGGCAATGGATACTCTTAATATATTTGTATTTTAAAGCAGCACTCTGACTGCAGAATGTGGAAAACTAGATTCTGGAGAGAATGCACACAGCATTTGCTGACTGTTTTAATGGGCTTGTTTTAATGGTACATCAATTGTGTACCATTGATGTTACAGTAGAAATGGAAAAAATTTGCATATGAAAGGATTATTAGGTCACTTAAAAAACTTATAGCTTATTGATGGGATATTGAAGATGAGAAGTGAACATTGTGCCAAAGGATTCCAAGTCATTAGAAGAGGAAAACTAATCAGTGTGGTCTTCACAAGTTGAAGAGAAAGTTAGAAAAAAAAAATCTATGTTGTCCATCAAGAAGTTGCAAATGTAGGGGCGCCTGGGTGGCTCAGTGGGTTAAGCCGCTGCCTTCGGCTCAGGTCATGATCTCAGGGTCCTGGGATCGAGTCCCGCATTGGGCTCTTTGCTCAGCAGGGAGCCTGCTTCCTCCTCTCTCTCTCTGCCTGCCTCTCCGTCTACTTGTGATTTCTCTCTGTCAAATAGATAAATAAAATCTTTAAAAAAAAAAAAAAAAGAAGAAGAAGTTGCAAATGTAGATCTGGAACAGTTAAAAGTTGGAGGTTCTTGATTTCCATCATTTGCAGAGAATCAACAACAAAACATAATAGAAGTCAGTTAATGGAATTTACAGTTTCATCTAGTATTCAAAGAACTCTAGGATAAATATCAGAGCACCAATTTATGGATGAGAAAAGCAAGGCTCATAGAGTGTAATTTGCATAGGATCTGATTTCAAGATTTATCTCCTCTAATTACTATCATTTTCTGTCTCTCTATGAATGGATGAGGTTGTAAAATGAAGATAAGGATCTCCAGCAAAGGAGAATGAAAAAGAAGACAGAAAACCATTCGAAGAAAGCTGAAAATTGAAGTACTTTTGAAATCAATGGTGGAGATTTGATAGTTTTTTACTATTGGTGTTAATAAAGATTGTTAACCTTGTAGAGTACCCCAAAGATGTGTAGGATGAGGAATTGAAAACAAGTTATTTTTATTATTATTCAGAAAATTTTGTTGAGCAAGTAATCTGTGCCAGGTACTTCTCCAGATGCTGCAAACAGAATAGTGAACAAAACGGAAAAATAACCTTTCTAATAGATTAAATTCTGGTAGGACGTACCACAATTACTAAAGAGAAGTAGTCTCTGGGTGGACACCAGATAATCATGAGTTGAAGTATTCAGAGGAGGTAATGTTAGAGTGGGATAAAGGGAACATGCTTATTGCTGTGCCTGGTGTTAGGAGAAAGGATGTACTATAGAGATTGATGAGATATGTTGATAGCATGTTCAAAAACCAGACTAAGATGGGACTAGATACATTTGAGGGGTCCTTGGATGTGTATGACCTCCTCCTCTTATGCAGCTTCTAACTAACAGGCTAAAGGGGAATTTTTTAAAACTAACATACAATGTTAATTTTAGGGTTATAATGTATTGAGTATACAATTCTATACGTTACTTACTGTTCATCACAATAAGTGTGATCACCGTACAACATTACTAATTAACTAATTCCTGATGTTGTACTTTATATCTCCATGATTTATAATTGGAAGTTTGTTCTTCTTTGATATCCTTTATTTCACCCAGCCCCCCATCAACCACCCCTTGGCAACCACCAGTTCTCAATTTGAGTCTGTTTTTTTTTTTTCTTTTTTTTTTTCTGTCTTATTTGTTTTGTTTTTAGATTCCAGATGTAAATGAAATCATGATCTTTGTCTTTCTCTGACTTATTTCATCTTTGTATAATGCCCTCTTGCTCATCCATGCTGTTGCAAATGGCAAGATTTCATTCTTAATAGCTGAGTAATATTTCGTTGTATATATACCACATCTTTATCCACTCATTTATGGATAGACACTTAAGTTGCCTATATATCCTTGCTACTATAAATAATACTACAGTGAACATTGGGGTGCAAATATCTTTTTGAATTCAGTGTTTTCATTTTTTTTCAGATTTATTTGTTTGGTGGTGGGGGGGTGGTGCAGAGGGAAAGAGAGAGAAACCCTAGAGCAAACTCCCTGCTGAGCATAGAACTCAATGTGGGGCTTGATCCTAGGACCCTGAGCTCATGACCTGAGCCCAAATCAAGAATCAGCCACTTAACCGACTAAGCTATACAGGTGCCCCAGTGTTTTCATTTTCTTTGGGTGAACACCCACTAGTGGAATTACTGGACCATATGGAAATCCTATTTTTAATTATTTTTTGAGGAATCTTTATACAGCTTTCCACAGTGTCTACCCCAATTTACATATCTACCAACAGGGCAGGAGGGTTCCTTTTTCTCCACATCCTCACCAACGCTTCATTTTTTGATTCCAGTCATTCTGACACATGTAAGGTGATAGTTTAGATAGTTTAGATAGTTTAGATTTGGTTTAGATTTGCATTTCCCTGATGGTTAGTGATAGAATGGAAATTTTAAGTACTGGTTCTCTGAATTCTGTGTTCTCTGGAAGAAACTGGAAGGCTTATAAAACACGGTGCTGGATTCACTCCACGTTTTTGATTTAGTAGATCTGGGGTGGGGCCCAAGAATTTTCATTTCTAATGGGTTCCCAGGTGATGCTGAGGCTGCTGGTTGGCGGGTGACACTTTAAGAATAATTGCCTTAAAAATAAGAGTAAATTTTGTAAATAATCAGAATAGTCCAGACCTTTATGACATTCCTGTTCTTTCTCCCAACCAGTCCTTAATCATAGGCAGCCAGAAGCTCTGAGCTAACCTGGGAAATTATGTTCTTATTTAGTTTTTAGAAAGCTGAATATAAATGTTCAACAGGCTGCTTTGCTCGATCCCTGAAGAGGTCCCTATGTCTCATTATAATACAGGCTCACACACATTGCAAAATGCCAGTTTTGCTGCCAAGGAGCAAGTTCTTAAAAGTGCATTTCACAGAATATAGAAAACAACCAATTAAACTTTTTTCACAGCAGGACCTCCCTTTAAAGTACTCTAATCATGAAGAATAACTTGTATTCCTCCAAAAAGTTGGGTTATGACTAATATTAACTTAAGGTGTGATATTTTAACATTTGCTTTCTTGTGAAGTTATTAACTTCGTATTTTTTTAGTAAATGTTCTCATTGCACTCACAAACTGTACCTATTAGAAGCAGCTTGCTCTGTTCAGATTATTCCAATAATGCTCTGGCTGGTCGCCCAATGTCGTCCTCCATTTGTGAATGCTTCCTTGACCCCTGGACCATTTTGTACACATTTCAGTTTTCCTGTTGCCATGTAACTCTGCTCAGATTCTTCTTTCAGGTCAAAGCTTAAATGCTATTTAATTCAGTGAGCTCTCTTATTCCCCTATGCTAGGTCCAGATTCATTTGCTATAGTACACACTGGGCATTGTTTTTTGTTTATATTGAAGAAAAAATATATAAAAACATATATATGTATAAATACAAATATATGTGTGGGTATACATGAAATACACAAAGGTAGACATATCAATATATCTTCTGGAAGTTACTTCACATGTACCCCAGCAGCCATCTACATCAAGAATTATGAGATTACCAGAACACCATGTGCCATCTTGTCTCCCATTAAAGATCTAGACAGGAAGTTTTAGTGTCCCCAATTCCCAATTTAGTGGCACCTGTAGAACTATTCTCTGTCCTTCACTAGAAGGCAGGTCTAGGCTTTCCCCACTATGGATTGCCTGAATCATGGACAACTTTTAGAGAGATTCCAGAGCCCAGCCTCAGCACAAACGTGGGCTTCGGAGTTTACAAGAAAAGTGCATGAAGCTCTTAGAGCCATGGGTACCCTTTTGGAAGATCTGGAGTTTAAGAACTTTACTTTATGGGACTTTTATCGAAGTATGATACTGAATATGTAAAACACCCAGCACAAAACTGGCACTGTGTAAGTACCAATTCTTTTTTCTACTGCTTTCCTCTGTAAAGGGTATTCCTTATTCTTCCATAATTCTGCCAAATATTTCTGTTCTTGTTCTTGAATTCTCTGCCATCCTGTAGAGATGGAAGATATTTTCTTATAGGACATATATAAGATTCTTTTTGATCATGGACTAAAAACATCCACAGTTTTGTCTAGTAAGAGCCAAATATGGTTGGTCAATTTATAGTATCTCCAGCCTTCATAATCTTGGTTGTAGGTAGATATAATTATCTCAGATTTTAGGTGATTCGTCAGGTGGTGAGAGCTCAAACTCTCGAAAGTAGGATTCATACTTAGGTATTTGTTATTCTTCCCAGCCTCACTGCTTCTCTGTACCTTGTATCATATGGAAGTTGGGTGCCCATGAGAAGAAACACTGGACTGAAATCAGGAAAAATAGTCATTTATGTGATGTTCACTACAAATTGATAAGCATTCATGTTTTTAAAAAAGATTTTGATTATAATTGGGCCTTTCCCATTTTAAATTATTTATCTGTGTTGTAAAAATTGAAGCAATGCTTAAATAATCTTGAACTGAAATCAAGTGGTGGTGTTACATTTGCTGTATGAATAGAGCAAAATACTTCACACCTAGAATATTGCGTTTGTCAATTCTATCCTATCTCTGAAGGAATAGAATGATTAGGTGAATAAGTTACATGGGTCCAACCTCTTTCCAAACATTGACTTCTGATGTGTACTCTCCATTCCAGCTCTGTCGTATCACGCCTCTCAATAGAAAGATAAACTTTTAGTACAAGTTGCCATTCAGTCCACAATTTGAACAAAATTGTAGTTGATAAATATCTTCAAACATGCATATTGCTATGTGTGTCAAGAGCATTGTAATTCGCTGTATGTGGTTTTGATGTACTGAGTTTCTGTACCTGAATGTTGTATATCTGTGAGCATAATACTTTGAGAGTGGTTTTGCAACAGTACAAGACTGAAATTGCAAGTCTTCCTGCCCCTTGCTCTGTGTTCAGTTTTCATGTTGAACTGAAATCTTCAAAGTGCCCATGATTCTAGCTTAGTTTATTAAAATTTTGAATGAAGATAGAGATTAAATATGTACAAACACTGTGAAAGAGTTTTATACTCCCCTGATTTTCTAGTTTTGTGATATAAACTGAATTTTATAAGATAAGTATTAGAGTAATAGAAATCTACATGAAAATAGTATTCTTGGGGAATGCAGGAGACTCCGTTAAGAGTTTGCCTTCAGCTCAGGTCATGATTCCGTGGTCCCAGGTTGGAACCTGCGACCTGCCCCCACGTGCACCCCCATGTACATTTTAAAAAATAGTATTCTTTTTTTGAAAATGGTATTTTTAATTATGAAATTCCAAGCCTATATTTTTAAAATGTGCTATTCCAATTTTATATAATTTAGGTTTTCAAAAGGACCAACTGCTATTTTACATTTTAAATTTTCTTGGTGGGACATGAATATAAATAGGATACAACATCTGCAACTTGTGAGCAAATACCGAATGAAGGAATCTGAAATTTTCTGGAATGGTTGATTTGAATCTATTATGAACTTGTTTTTTAAGTAAAAATTCTTAAGATGACCTTTTTTGATTAATTATCTACAAATAGGTTGAAAGAGGGAATGTAAAGCCAAATGATTAAGAGTATTATTGAGAATTTTTTACCTTGCTATTTTTTAATTATTTTTTAAAAGATTTTATTAGTTTATTTGAGAGAGAGAGATCACAAGTAGGCAGAGAGGAAGACAGAGGGGGAGGGGGAAGCAGGCTCCCTGCTGAATAGAGAGCCTGATTCTGGGCTGGCTCCAAGGACCCTGAGATCATGACCTGAGTAAAAGGCAGAGGCTTAACCCAGTGAGCCACCCAGGTGCCCCTGTTATTTTTTATAAGTTACCTCATGCATTTTAATAAAACATGCAATAAATGAATGCCTATTTGGCCTTGATACAAGTAACAGAAAAACTTCAGATGATTCATTTAAATATCTAAATCTCAAACATTTTAGTATGAGAGACCTAACATATGACATACAGGATTCTCAGGATAAGAATGTAAGTATCTCTTGCTAATCATCAAAGTTCAAAATAACCTCATAGGATATTTGATGCACTAATCTGGTTTCTGCTAAAAGTAAGGAATAACTAAAGAAAAATGCCCCCATAATGTGGTTGTATAATTTATCCAATCCATTTCATAGATTTTTACTTAATATCTATTTGGCAGAGTGTGATGAAAAATAAAGACAAGGTTCTTGGCTTCATGGTATTCATAGCTGGTAGGTTATGCATATATGCAACAGAAAATCACATTCATGATTTCAATGTACTTGCTAAATATTACATGAAGAAAATATAAAATAATATAACAATACTCTAACAAGGAACTCCCCAAATATCCTAGAGAGTCAGGCACAGAGTTCTAGAAAAGTGATACAAGATTTTCAAGGCTAGAAGGAATACGTATATATACATATATATACATATATATGCACATCTATATATGTGTATGTGTACATATATGTATGTATCTGTGTACACACATACATACATATATGCAGTGTTCTGAGCAAAGAAATGAGGATTTATTTTAAATAAAGACATGGAGACTGAGGTAGCAAAAACAGAAGAGTTCATTAAATTGAAACTGTTGCACTAGATGGTGGTGAATACAGTGGGTTTGTTTTTTGTTTTGTTTTGTTTCCAATTTATTTATTTTCAGAAAAACAGTATTCACGATTTTTTCACCACACCCAGTGCTCCATGCAATCCATGCCCTCTATAATACCCACCACCTGGTACCTCAACCTCCCATACCCCTGCCACTTCAAACCCCTCAGATTGTTTTTCAGAGTCCATAGTCTCTCATGATTCACCTCCCCTTCCAATTTACCCCAACTCCCTTCTCTCTAACACCCCTTTTCCTCCATGATATTTGTTATGCTCCACAAATAAGTGAAACCATATGATAATTGACTCTCTCTGCTTGACTTATTTCACTCAGCATAATCTCTTCCAGTCCCGTCCACGTTGCTACAAAAGTTGGGTATTCATCCTTTCTGATGGAGGCATAATATTCCATAGTGTATATGGACCACATCTTCCTTATCCATTCATCCGTTGAAGGGCATCTTGTTTCTTTCCATAGTTTGTTGACCGTGGCCATTGCTGCTATAAACATTGGGGTACAGATGGCCCTTCTTTTCATGACATCTGTATCTTTGGGGTAAATACCCAGGAGTGCAATTTCAGGGTCATAGGGAAGTAGGTTTTATGTCAGGTAGGCTCAAGATTTTATAAATCTATCCTAATACCAGAAGGGAGGCAAAGCATATTAAGGAGAGAATTGGCCTGATCAGACGTGCAAGTTTGACTTTTGTCAAGATTATTCTAGGTTCTCTGTAAACAATTGTAAAGTACAATTTGGACAGATTGTAAGATGCCTGAGAGTTATCCAAGTGTAAATCCTGAATAGGCAGTCAGATATGTGTGCATAGGACTTAATAATGAGGTCTCACCTATAGTTAAACTTGGAGTTTGTTGGGATTGTAGGGGAAGAAAAATTTTTGTCTTCTGAGTCCTTGGCTGAGACTCCAGTAATTGGACAAAAAGTAGCAAGAGATAAATAGGAGTTTATTAACATGTTTACATCATGTATAGGTGAGAGATATATAGGGGAAAGTGAGTAACTCAAAAGGATGTCTTTAAGATTCAAGTTTAAATATCATCTTCACAGGGAAAAGACGGGAGCCTTGAAGACCTTTAAGGGGAGAGTCCATGAGTTTTGGGATGAACAGGCCTTTAGAACAGATGGGAGGTGTGATCTTTTGTGATAATTTATGACAAAGCTTTTCTGGGTGTAAGTTGACTTGTAGTCTATTCTGATGAGTCAACCTCCTTTGCTGATAAAACTCACTCTCAGGAAATGGACCTATGACAATTGAGTTCCATTTGGAAAATTCATCCTGAGAAAGGAGGATTCAGAGAAAACCTCTACCATCATTTGCTTTTTTTTTTTTTTTTTTTTTTTTTAGTACCTGCATCTCAAAATAGGCAATATGGCAAAATGTTATATATAGGGCAGTACAATTCTGCTACCCTTCAATATATAGATTGCCTTTTCTTCCATGGAAGGAGATGTGATTCCTCACAAGTTCATTATAGTCTTAAAGGAGAAGAGAGGATAGGACAAAATCCTAAGGAACTCTTATATTTAAAGTTTTAGCAGAAACAGAAAACAGGAAGGGTGCAGAGAAGGAATAATCAGCATTATACACAAACTATGAAAAGTAGAGTAACTTAGAAGGTAAACTGTCTCATGGTTGAGGGCACAGTAAACAGAATCCAGTTCCAGGTTTTGCAAGTGTGAAGTCATTGGTGACTTGGGCAGGAGTAGTCACATTGATTTTATTGGCCTATAAATAGATTGAGTTGTGGAAATTAGTTGTGGAATATAGGGAGAAGAATAATAATTTCAAAGAGGAACATGGGCTTTGGGAGAAATTTTTATGCAAAGTACTAGATTATGGTTTAAGTGAAAATTGGAAGGAGGCACACACAAAGAGTTTAAAGATACAAGGAGGGGCCAGGCACGTTTGGCATAAACAGTTCCTGAGTAGGGAGCAAAGAGGAGATGGAAGTAGTATGGATGAATAGAAGAATGCATTCTGAATACGCACCTGTTATGGAAAAGATACTTCCTCTAGGTGAATAGGAGGAAAAGCTATTAATGGTAGTAGTTCTATATATTTAATGTTTTTGCTTTGGTTCTTCTTGCAAAAGCATCATCATCTTTAGTATGGCTGAACCATAAACAACATGGCTTGTTAATGAGAGATGATGCTTAAAATGTTGTAGTGTGGAAGCACAGTAAAGGAATTTATGTGGGGAAGAGAATAATGATGAAAGTTATATTTCAGAAACATTTCTCTGGCAATGATAGAATGGATTTAAGGTGGTAAATCTGGAAGTAAAGCAAATGGAGAATTTTCTTAAAGATTGTTGCTGATGCTCCTATTCTTATTCTCCCCATTCTTCCCCTTCCCACGCACACAGTCACTTATCTTTCCTCGGGAATCATTCAATGTTTGACTAGTACTGTCTCATGTCTGAGCAGTAGTGATGCTGATAGCAGTGGTTCTGATCCTCTTTATGCTCCCATGTAGGCTCACGTGGGGTTGGCTAGACCAGGACACAGTAGGAATTCTTTATTCAACAACGCTCTCTCAGGGGTGTTCTATCGTTTTGTACCAGGCCCTGAGGTTGGCCTAAAATGGTACACCGAAATGAAAAGGTGATTTAAATAACTCTTAGGTTTTTGTTTGTTTGTTTGTTTGTTTTGTTTTGTTTTGCTTTGTTTTAAGAAGTAGACATAGCCAGGGCACCTGGGTAGCTCGTCCTTTGGCTCAGGTCATGATCTCAGCCAGGGTCCTGGGATCGAGTCCCACATGGGGCTCCGTGCTCAGCAAAGAGCCTGCTTCTCCCTCTCCTGTTCCCCCTGCTTGTGTTCCTATTCTCACTCTCTCTCTTTCTCTCTCTCTCTCTGTCAAATAAATAAGAAAAAATCTTAAAAAAAAATGTAGACATGGCCATTGTTTCAAGATATGTGGTAAGGTGTTCTTAATAACTTACATTTTTCTTTTGAATTCTGTTCAGTATAATGAGATAACAGGTGTTTAGTAGATAATCCCCAACTACTTAACAAAAGAACAAATGGAGTAGCATATTTTATCCATTTACAGTTAGTAGCGAACTTGAGCTCCTCCACACACTTGGCTTTAAGGCACCAAAAGTAAAAACTGAGAATTATACCATTTATTTTGGACTTTAAAACAGTAGAGCAAAGAGTACATATTCCAACAGCATTGCACATAAAATATCTAACCATCCAGGGTTATTTTTACATATCTGTGGTAAACCTTTTTTTCTTCTTCTTCTTCTTCTTTTGGCTGCTAAAGGTATGTTGCTAAGCAGTTTACATTATTGTGCTGGATAATTATATCAAAACTGTCAAATCCCTTGCATGTTCTCATTATGTATAAATTCAACCCACTACCCAAGAAAACCTACCAAGCATTAAAACATCTTTTTAGGGAGCCAATTTTTGTCTTCTGAGTAGTGTCACTTAATCAAAATGTGTTACCGACACTTGCTAGAAAGCTAAGAAGTGGTTTTTTTTCTTTTCAAGATTTTGATTATGTATTTGAGAGAGAGAGAGCACAAGCAGGGGGGTGGAGTAGTGAGAGCAGCAGTCTCCCCACCAAGCAGGGAGCCTGATGTGAACCTAAATCCCAGGACCCTGAGATCATGAGATGAGGTAGATGCTTACCTGACTGAGCCACCAAGGCACATGTAAGAAAGCTAAAACGTTTTTAAATCACTGTCTGGTATGGGAAAACCAAACTGTATCTGTTAAAGCAAGTAAGTAGAGTAAGATATATGATGAGCTGATAAATTTTTATTAACCTTGATTTTCTCGCTGGCCTGGAAAATACTAGTAACATAGAGGTTTACAGAGAAACTCAGAAAGAGGCTCTATCTCCAAGTCAGTTGATGGAAAATCTCTTGCCTGCAATAATAGTCACTTTGTGAAGACTTTTCTATATCCTTTTTCTTTTCAAGATTTTATTTATTTATTTGACAAAGAGTGAGCACAAGTAGGCAGAGTGGCAGACAGATGGAGAGGAAGAAACAGGCTCTCCACTGAGCAGGGAGCCTGATGCAGGGCTTGATCCCAGGACTTGGGGATCATGACCTGAGCCAAAGGCAGCCACCAACTGAGGCACCCAGGCACCCCTATCCTTACTATTTTTTCAGGGGAACTTAACCTGGCAACATGTAACAACAGTGGACCTTCTGGAGAAATGGGTTAAGAATGGCCCTCAGAACACTGGGTGTGGAAAAAACTCCATGCGCAGGGAATGAAATGTATCTCATTTTACCTCCAGTAATACTTCCCTCAGTGAGGTTTACTGTGAAATTACAAGTGCTTGTTGAATGAAATATCTGCTGTACAACATGTGTAAAACTCAGAACTAGTGTTGGATGTTTTGAAACTCTCTGATAATTTCTTTTGGTAGATCACTGGATTTAACTTTAAGTGAAACTATCAATTATGACAATTTGGAACACCAATTACTTAAGTGTTCCAAGTCAGGCCATCTTGGTGCAAATACTGCCTTTGCCATTTATTAATTTTTTTTTTTTTTTGGCCTTGGGGATATATAAACTCGTCTGTCTTGGTTTTGTCATCTATAAAGTGAGACTAATGCTCGTAGCTAACTTATCTATCTAAATATTAGTTTGAGCATTATAAAGCCTGTATGTGTCAGTGGCTTAAATCAAGGCCAACCACATGATAAATAACGTATGTTTCATTATCATGTTTATGCTCCTGTTTTAGTCAAACTTTATTTCTGCTCCATAATTGTAATCTTATTTTAGACCATTTACAAGGTAAGAGTGACTATGACTGAGTTCAGAAATTTTTCTCTATTTTTGTACTAAAGGAGATGAAAACTCCAATCCTTAAAAATTCTTTTTGAATAGAGTGTTAACTAAATCAAATGCTTTTGTAGCTGAAAGTCAGTTCAACTGATGTAATTCAGTTTTGAATATCCTAATGCATTTATCTTGTTTACGAAAGGTTTACCCATGACATATGGCAGATTTGGTCAAAGTAATGGAATAGTCTCATTCTTCTGCAAGACTCTGAATATACACACAGCAAGGAAGGGAGGTGCATTAGGAATCTAAGGACAGAATTCAATGCTAAATAGTAATTGAAAAAGATGTGTTGCTTGGAAACTGCAGAGAGTACCGCTTTGTTTCAAGTGAAGGGTAATACAAATCATGCATTAAAATAGTGGAACCTTTTTAAAATTTCAACAATGCAATTGATGCGAGTTTTAATAAGCTCTGACATATAACTTAGAATAGTGCTTTTCAATCATACAGATGGTTCATTAAGATAACCCACAGCATTGATAGATTTATACTGAGATTTGGTTACATACCTTATGAGGCTTCAGGTTATGGTTGCATAAACTGGACTCAGATTAAGGGTAATGAAATATTCCTTCTAAGAATAATCACCCTTTCAGAAAAAAATGGCAGCTAATCAGAGGTGTCATGCACCATTGAGTTTTGTGCATAGGACTTGCTGTTTAATAACTGTTTGGTGACATTTGCAATTGGATGCAGTTAATAAACAATGTAAGATGCTAATTTGTTACCTGGCAGGAGGAGTGAGTCCTTTTGCTCCCTCCTAATTTCAAAACATCATGACCCTGAAAGTTAATGAAAATAAAGAGATCCACACATTATAAAAATCGTAGTGGCAGTGACTATTCATCCTTTGTTCGGCTGTTTGAGGGATGAAATTCAAATACTTACGGTCAAGGCCCCTGAATTGTGAGGTGTTCACTCTATCATTAGTTTCTCTCTCCTGAAGATTCATTATGGACAAGTCCCTTCCAGTAGTCTTGCAAGTTCTTCCAATTTGAAAACTAATCGATCTGCACATACAACAATTTCTTAGGTCCTGATATTCTGGAAATCCATTCTTCATTTGACCCAAAACTTAAGCTAATCTCTTCTTAGCAAACTATAACCTATCACTAAGCTGCTTGTTTATGTGTTAGTCCTTAGATGTTGGTTTTAGCTCATCTTAAATAGATCATTTTATGTCAATTATAATTTAACAGAGGAGAAAATATTTATTGCATCCTATTGTGTATCTTACTATAGCTTAGTCTATTTTTTAAATTTAAAACCAACTAGCCAACATATCATACATCATTAGTTTCAGATGTACAGTTGAATAATACATCAGTCACATACAACATCCAGTGCTCATCACATCATGTGCTCTCCTTAATGCCCATCACTGAAATACCCCATCTTCCTACCCACCTCCCTTCCAGCAGCCCTTAGTTTGTTTCTTATAGTTCAAAGTCTCTCATGGCTTGTCTCCTTCTCTGATGACTTTCCATTCAGTTTTCCCCCCCTTCCCCTACGATCCTCTGTGTTGTGTCTTATATTCCATGTATGAGTGAAACTGTGTGATAATTACCTTTCTCTGATTGACTTATTTCACTCAGCATGATACTCTCCAGTTCCATCAACGTCGATGTAAATGGTAACTATTCACCCTTTCTGATGACTGAGAAATATTCCATTGTATATATATTACCATATATTCTTTATCCATTCGCCTGCCAATGAAAGTCTTGCCTCTTTCCATAGCGTAGCTATTGTGGACGTTGCTGCTATGAACATTTTAGCATATATATATGCTAAAATGTCCCCACTGAGCAGGGAATCCAATGCAGGGCTCAATCCCAGGACCCTGGAATCATGACCTGAACTGAAGACAGATGCTTAATGACTGAGTCAACCAGGCACCCCTACATTTTAGTCTTTAAAAGTTCACAATGAACTGTAAGTTAGACATCAATAAAATCATTTCTATGGCAATTATCCACTATTAAGATGGGTAGATATGCCCAGAAATGACTTTTGATGGATTTTGTTAACAAGAGATTTGGCATTCTTTTCTCTATTAGTAAAAATAATAGGGTAAAGAATGCATATAAGGGGTGCCTGGGTAGCTCAGTCAATTAAGTGTCCAACACTTAATTTCATCTCAGGTTATGATCTCAGAGTTGTAGGATTAGGCTATGCACTGGGCATGGAGCCTTCCTGAGATTCTCTCTTTCCTTCTCTCTCTCTCTCTCTTAAAAAAAGGGGGAGGGGCATGTGTAATGGAAAGTTGTAACTTTGGTATAAAATTGAGTAAGATTCAGGACTTAAGGGTAATATTAAAAATGGTATAATTAAAACTGTAAGGATGATTATCTCTAAGACAAATTTTTATTACATAAATACAATATGTGCTAATTATATCTCAAAATTAGGGAAAAAATTGAGCTTTATAGGTGACATTCATCATTTCTCACAACTCATTGGCTAGAACCAGTTCAGCCATCGGGATATCAGGAAGTATAACCTATCTTTGTTCTTAGAAGGTGGGAGAACCAGAAATAAAGGTTGAATACCTCTAATAACCACCACTGCTGATAGCTTTTATTCTTACCATTGTCTATAAATAGAGACAGGCAGATGCTTAGGAAATATAAAAGACTTGTTCAAGATTACCTAGTAATTAAACTTGAGAACCAGAATTCAAATACATATTTATAAAGTCTAAATTCAGTGTTCTTTCCATTAAAACTTTGGTTATAACTGTATTCAATCCACATCTACTTCAAAAGTTTGTGTAATTAATTGATAACCATTGTTTTCTATAGAAGCAGACATATATTTTTCTCTTGTTGCAGACTTTCATTCCAGTGGCAACCATTAGTACATACAATAGAAATCTGATGTGTAACAAGTCTTGACTGAAGTTTAAAAAAAAAAGTGTACTCCAGTCTTCTCTTCTAGTTTCAGGCACTTGGTATGATTGTCTACTTAACTACATATTTCAGGATTATCCTCAACTTTTCCCCTAAGGATCACATCTCAGAAATGTGACTTCATACAGTACTTCTTTTTAGAGCTAGTGCTTTTTTTCAGGTGTAAAAGAAAAATTGTACCACACATTTGTTTAAAACTTCAAGAAAGACTTTATTCAAGACTACTGCATTAGGGATCAACCTTGTTGCAATAGAGCAGTAAGACTGATCTCTACTGAAACAAAATATGGGAGAGTTTTAAGTGGGGTGCTAGGGTGAGGATGAGCTAGTGGGGAAATACTGGAGGACGTGAGTGGGGAGGGATGGTCAATTTGATCAGGGCCCTTGTGTTTGGTAGTTGATTATTAAAGTTGGCTTCCCATTCTTCTCCCTTTGTTGATGATTGTGTTTGCAAAGGGTGGCTCTCAGGTCTTTGAACAAGATATATATGAGTTGTAAAACTGGAAAGAGGGTGCAAAAAGATTCACATCTCAAAGGGGTAAAGAATTTATAATTGCAATTTTGTTTTACAGAAAATGCTTTACAGAAAAAGGGAAGTGAAGGGGGCATAGAATTACGAATAAACCTGTCTAGTGTTTAGTCATGCTCAGGGAATGTTAACGTCTTCTTGGTCACCTTTTATCTCCATTCCCTGCCTCTGTTGTCTCCCCATTCCCATCTGTATTTTTCCCTAGGTTCTGAGATGTGTCCTCTTCCAGTAATACAAGTTAAATCATATTGTTCTTTTCCATAAAGAATAATTCTTGATCCTACCCATGCTTAAAATATGTTTACAACCTTAGACTTCCACCATTCCATTTGCACAATATGTACATTTCTTATCCCACCACACTGTTCTTCTCATTGCTCTTTAAAAATACAGTTTCACTATATTTTCACATCCCACGCATCCACTCCTTCAAAAATGGTCTGTCTTAACTGACAGAATGGGAGAAGATATTTGCAAACGACATATCAGATAAA
>NC_081571.1:66088850-66090189 GCF_022355385.1 Mustela nigripes
AAAAAAAAAAAAAAAATGGTCTGTCTTCCTTTCTCATACCAGCTCAAATTTCACCTGCAAGGCAAGTCTGAATTAGTCAAACACACAAGGACCTTAAATGCCATTGAAGGCAATTTAGCGTTTATCCTGTCAAGATGATGAAACTGAAGCACCCCAAGCCTTTATATGATTTGTTCAAGCTCACAGAGTTCACTAGGGAGGGATTCAGACAGAACTTTGCCTACAGCTTGATGCTTAATGAGTGTGTGTCTCTTCCGAATATGTGCTAATAATTAATTAATTAATATTGAATCCTGAAATCCCTATGAGATAGAGCTAAGTTTATTTCACTTTTCAAGATAAGGCTGATGAGCAGAACCAGTGAGTCAAGGCCATGATATAATCATTTTGAATTACCATCATTTTGGATTAACATGGGCAAGTTTTACTGTTCAATTTTATTCCTATTGTTTCCCTCTTTGTGAATTGTTTACATCTTTGAATCAAGACACCAATATTCCATCTAAATCTTATTTTTTAAAATTCATATTATTTTCTGACCTAAAATTACCTGGTAGATTTGTTATCCAATTGATAATCTAAGAATGAAATAAATACCTGATAAACATATTGAAAAAATGAAACACACAATATAAGAAAAAGCAATACCTTTCTCCATACCTTTGTATTACTTAGTAGAAGAAAAATGTAAAGGTGTCAGCCCTACTATTAACTGGTATGGATTACTATTAATAATAAAGAATAAAGGTAATAGTAACCTTCCGGTGAAAACACTTTAGTGACATTGTGTGCTTCCCAGGTAGACTGTGCACATTGCAAATGAAAATCTTGCCTTTAAGAATACATATTTCCCCACTCTGGAAAACAACATGAAGGTTCCTCAAAATGTTGAAAATAGAACTACCTTATGAGCCAGCAATTGCACTACTGGGTATTTAACCTAAAGATACAAACTAGTGATCCGAAGGGGCATGTGCACCCAAATGTTTATAGCAGCAATGTCTACAATAGCCAAACTATAGAAAGAACCTAGATGTCCATCAACAGATGAATGGATCAAGAAGATGTGGTATATATACACAATGGAATACTAGCAGCCATCAAAAGAAATGAAATCTTGCCATTTGTGATGACGTGGATGGAACTAGAGGGTATCATGCTTAGCAAAATAAGTCAATCGGAGAAAGACAACTATCATGTGATCTCCCTGATACGAGGAAGTTGTGATGCAACATGGGGGGTTAAGGGGATAGGAGAAGAATAAATGAAACAAGATGGGATTGGGAAGGAGACAACCATAAGTGACTCTTAATCTCACAAAACAAACTGAGGGTTGCTA
>NC_081571.1:66090289-66248960 GCF_022355385.1 Mustela nigripes
AGAGGGTATCATGCTTAGCAAAATAAGTCAATCGGAGAAAGACAACTATCATGTGATCTCCCTGATACGAGGAAGTTGTGATGCAACATGGGGGGTTAAGGGGATAGGAGAAGAATAAATGAAACAAGATGGGATTGGGAAGGAGACAACCATAAGTGACTCTTAATCTCACAAAACAAACTGAGGGTTGCTGTGGGGAGGGGGGTTGGGAGAAGGGGGGTGCGGTTATGGACATTGGGGAGGGTATGTGCTATGGTGAGTGCTGTGAAGTGTGTAAACCTGGTGATTCACAGACCTGTATCCCTGGGGATAAAAATATATGTTTATAAAAAATAAAAAAATGTTAAAAAAAGAATACATATTTCCTGAAAAGATATTTTTTAATCTATATAAAGTAATTCTAAGTAAATTGCTTAAATAAAATTATTAAAATGCTATCTAGAGGTGGTTGGTGTTCAGAGAATTTACAGTACTCCTGTCTTACCGTATCATCAGGATGATCAGCTTTCCTCAAAGCTTTTGAAATGATTTTTATTTCTTTGTCCTTAGGACATGAGGGGATGCTGGAGAGTAGGAGAAAATTGTAATGGGATTTCTCCTCTCCTAGGATATGAATTCGCTTTAGAATAATTTCTTTCCTCTTCCGGGATAAACAATAGACATTATGATCAAAATAATATGACTAATATGCAGCATGAACCCTCCTCCTTTTAAAAATAAACTGCCTTCTTTTATTAGACTGAAAACTTTGTTAGAGAAGATTAGCTAATGAACATTGAGCTAATCTTTGGAGGAAACAAAACTTTCTAGTTGACTTTGGCAAGGTTCTTCTAACCAATAACATTTTCATACCATCACAGAGGATTGTTCAAAACTGCACTTTTTTAGTCCTTCCACCCTTTTTTACTGAGTGCCAACATGTTCATAATATTTTATCAACTGAATAAAGTTATTTTAAATAGTTATTTCCACGTAACCCAATCATTTAAAAATTTTAATCACACTACTTAAAATATGCCTATATCAGAATAGTAAATGTATATAACTTATTAATAGTTTATATGAGCAGTGGGCTCTATTTTTGTTAAATAAGTACCTTTAAAGTTTGAAGCCTTCTTGGCCATAAAATTCTAGCTCTGGAGATTAGCTTTAAATATGACAATTTTTCTAGGCACATTTCATCTCTTACCTCGTAACGTTTATGGATTAAGGATACTTAGTGGTATTCAGGAATGAACCGACATCTTTTCATTGCCGTTTCCTCTCAGCATTGGATTGTGACCCTTTTCACTGTTTCAATCTTTATAAAATACTACTAAAACTTGGCTGCTGGGATAAGTCTTGGTTGAGTTCCCCACCTTGTGCTCTGTATTTTCTTTCCCCTCATCCTCCTGAACTTTGGTTCTCCACCTGAAGGCAATTTTCCTGAGACACTCACCCTGAGTTGTCTTTTTGTCTGTCCCCTGGGCAACCACAATCACACCCATTATCTTACCATGTAAGTAAAAAGAATATTTACCTCCAGCTGCTTGTCATCTTTACACACTCATTTCAAGCTTTACATATTCAGAACTCAAGATCTTCCCTTCTCAAATGTGTTTTTTTCCTACTTCCTAAGAAAATGAAACAATTACTCACTAGTTACCCAAGCCAAAAATGTGACCGTTATTCTAGATTCTTCTTTCTCCCTCTCATCCCTCATCAAATCAGTAGTAAGTTCTATACAATTCTAGTTCCTAATCATTTTTTTTTTAATCTTTATTTTCCTCTCCATCCTGAAGCTAACTTTGATCTGGCTTTATAACGTTTTCCATGTACATTAGAACTAAGTTCCTTTCCTTTTCCTGTCGTCTCCAGTTAGTCCTTCCTCACTACTTGGATCTTCTTTAAGTGATGAATCTAATTATATTGCCCTTTTTCTTAAAAATATTACCTCTGGATTAGCATTGACTAAATGATTAAAATGTGACCTTATCTACACACTTAAGACTTTTTAGGATATGTTTAAAGTCTGCTTAGTAAGTCTTGTTTCTGCCTTTTCTGCACAATACAACTCAAATTAATACCTACATCAATTATGTACAAGGTCTCAAGGTGTTCAGTTAATAAATAAAAATTCAATTCAAAGTACTTTTCACTATTGTACTAGAAAAGAGCATTAGTTGAATGTAAGAAATAACATTTACAAATTTAGGCAATATCTAATGTGTGTTATCAAGTCAACCACCTATGCCATTGGTTACTGGTTTTTAATTTTTAGAAATAAGTGGAAGTCAGATTATCTCAAAATGTCACACTGACCATCATTGAACATGACTATAAGGCTGTATTTTGGGGAAGATACTATGTTGTTTTATCCCTTTTAATCATCAGAAGATATGCCATTGAACAACTTTGACCTTCATTTTACCATTCCAGTGATACAATTAGAGTTTCTAATGATGTTTTAATATTCTTGAAGAGGAAGAAAATCTTCAGATACTTTAGCTATCTACTCCTCAGTCTTTCTAACTCAAGAGATAACAAACCTAAGGTTTATGTTCATAAACAATTGTACTAAATCTAAGCTACCACATATTTCTATTATATAAGTTATCTGAGTTAAAATATATTTAGTGTTTTGAAAGCTATTTGGGAACTGAAAAAATAGAGTAATTCCTATGAAATACATGGATTCTCATAGTGTTTAAGATGGACTTTCCACCTTTGGTAGAACTGACTGTCATTTAGGACAAGTTTACATAATTCAGGTGTTCTAATAATTGAGATTCATTTCACAAGAAACATTGTTAAAAAATTGACAACTGTGTACAATTTAAAGATCTTATTGGCATTATTCAATGATTCATGAATCTGGCACTGTTCCATCTAGCAGATAGAAAAGAGCTCTGAAGAGCTATATGAGAAAACTTTCATAGGTAGAAAAAGATGGGAAAAGGAAGTTTCTATCAAAGAGTTGATTGTTTCAGACAAGGACACTTTGCTATGGGAAGAAGAAGAGCTCTTTTCTTTTCTTTCTTTTTCTTTTTTTTTAAGATGTGTCTTATTTTAAGGAGAGAGCACAAGAGTGTGAGCGAACATAAGCCGGATGGGCAGAGGGAGAGGGAGAGAGAATCTCAAGCGGACTCCCTGCTAAATATAGAGCCCAATGTGGGGCTCCATCTCAGGACCCTGAGATCATGACCTGAGACGAGACCAAGAGTTGGCCGCTTAGCCAACTGTGCCACCTAGGCAAGCTGAGAAAATGGTATTTCAGGCGGATTTCTTCACTATGCTGAGCAGGTAATTCCAGACTGACTTCTGGGGGAGGCAGTGAAACTCAAAGTGGGTATTAGGTTTGGGTTTGCTGAAGTGGGGCTTATCTCAAGTGACTTTATTTTGGGCTTGTTGTCTCTATTTTAATGGACAAAGATTTAAATTCTCTGAAGTCACTTGGTAACTTCTATAATACTAATCTTAATATTTTAATACATACCCTTTCTGGTATAATTTGGTTTTCACATATGATATATTTGAGTTCTCTACATGATTTAAGATTCTGCTTCACTGTGTTCTTTACTGACTCCTCCATCTTGAGCCAACATCTCTTTGTTTATAAACTTGTTTTGGGGGGGTATACCAACCTTTAAAATTTCTAAGAAGAAAAAACCCAGAAAACTTCATCCATTTTCTGCAAATGACATTTTAATCAAGATTCGGGCATGTTAGACTCTATTGCAACTATGGTACTTAAGGATTTAATTGAGGGCTATTTGGTCATTTACGTACAGTTGTAACCAGGTTCTGTAGAAAGCAAAGCTATGAATCAATGCTTTTCTGCAGTTGGGGATTTTAATTCAGGAGCACTAGCTAACTCTCAAGTTTTTAGCATGATTACGTTTATCTATACTTAAAGTACAAAGGAATCCACACACTGGAAAGTAATTGCTCTGTTGCCATAGGGAAAGAGATTAGGAAAACTGTGAATTTAAGGAAGAAACTGCCTGGGTAGTAATCCCTTTTATTATCTACTCTCAGCCATAAATAATTCTATCCCCAGCCTAATAAATAATTATGTCATGAACTCTAAGGTCAGAGGACTTGGGCAAGATTGTTAGGAAGTACAATGATTAGAAACTTTCCATATTCCTAAGGTCATATTGTCTCTTTTAAAATATGTATTTGACAGCACTGAATGCAATGCAGATGCTAATGCACCCAGCAGGGGAGGACAATTACTGAAACCATTCATTTACTAGGTGATCTCTAAGTCCCCTTCTAACTTTAAAATTCTATGCCTATGTCTAAATGAGAGTCATTTTCATTTAAATTGAAAAAGCTAATCATATGTTTTAATTAAGATATGTTCCTTTCATTAAATGACTGTGTGTCAGATCAGGGAATTATGTTAATGGGGAACCCAAAATTTGTCTGGAAAGCCAGGGTCATAGAGCAGGCAGAATTTAGACAATGACTGAGGTCTCACAAAACAAGTTTACTGCCAGAGCCTGTGCTACACATTTATCAGCTGGGCAGGGGGAATAGACAAATCTATAGATGAGGACAGGAACAAGAATCGGTGGAGATTAACCTGGAGTAAATAGGTAAGGCCGACCTAGTTTCATGAAAAGGCAGCCAGAGCAAGTTCTAGAGGTGTGACTCCAAACCTATTTTTCTTCTGGGTCTCTGATGCTCCCCTGCCAGTTTTGCTTCCAAGATATACTCTCTAATGCTTCATTCCTGCTGGTACTATGATAGTGATTGTGGATCCATTTTGCCACTTAAAAAAATCTTTAATAATTGTATGGAACTAACTGTAGGTAATGTAGTTAGAGGCAGTTCATTAGATTCCAATAGTATACCTGGGGGCCAGCAAACAAAGGCATGGTCAGGCATGGGGAAAGGCAGAGGCCTGTCCCTGGCAGGGCTCCAAAAAACCACAAGAAGCCTGATCAAGCCAGACCAGCCCAAGATGGCAGGTGTTATGATGGGAAAACCCTGACCAAATAGGGAAGAAAACACATGTAACTCTTCTTCCATGAAATCCCTGTCCCAAGTGATAGATATTCCACCCACTTATGAACAACTGTCAATAGAAGATAGAAACCCAATCCCGACAGAGCACAGCTTACTCTCTTGACAATGCCCATTCTCACATTTCAAGAGTGTGCTCTTATTTTAATAAGCTTATTTTAATAAGCTTTCCCATTTGTGTCCCTTTTCGGCTGTATTGTATCTGTCCTTGAATTCTTCCTTAGACTGTGAGACATTGGTTGGCATCTTTGGGATGGCTCGATGTCGACCTTAGAACCCAGTTCACCAGACATAATATGGACAAATCATAAGCATATCTAAAAACTGGGTCTTGGGTAGGGTGGGTTTTAGGATCCCCTGAGGGTTGGCTAGGTAGCTGCTGATAATTTAGTGACTTTCTAGTCCTTCTTATTGCCATTTGCTGCTTCCAGTACCCAGACTTCCACTGTGAGGTTTTGATGGAGTCTCCATAGTTAGGCATTTGATCAGAAATGAAAATAATCAGCTTTAATGAATAGATAATAAATTTAACTCTGTTTCTCTGAAATGCCCTACTTCTTCCTTATCTCCATAGGGCTCACCGTCTCTTTAAAACCACTCCTAATATAAAAATCTTAAGTAATCATTCCTGACCAAGATGGCCACCTCTAAGTCTAAATTCTTCTTCCCTTCTCATTGGAGTCACTGAAGGCCTTATAGTGTTTGTTTCCTGGAATGACTTAACTATTAAATGCAACTGAATACTTCAGATATTTTTGATAACTACTTACCAGGACCACTACTCCTTGAAGAAATTAACGGGGAAGTATAAGATATAATAGCATAGTTCTGATGAGGTGCTGATTGTGTCTATCATGTTCAATGATACATCACTAAAGAATGTACCCAAATAAATAAATACTTGTTATATACATGAATAAAAGTGAGGGCAAAAAAAAATTAATTGTATTAAGATTTGATAAACTAGGTACCTACTGTCACCCAATTTATCAAATCTTAATACAAGTGAATACTTCCTTTTTATGTTCCCAAATTTAGGTCCTCATTATTTCTCATTTAGATTTAGTGCTACTTTGCGAGATTAATAGGTGTTAACTGAAAGGTGGGGAAGTGGAACTTGTTTTTCTCCTGATGAAGTTTTAGAATATAGGTGAGGTTCGGTGGAGTGAGGTCCGGAGCTGATGACCAAGAAAGAATTCTTAAGACATCTTTGGTGCAAAATGGTGGTTTATTAAAGCACAAGGACAGGACCAGTGGTCAGGAAGAGCTGCTGCCCCGGGTTGTGAGGGGTGGCAGGTTCTGTACTATGGGGGTGGGGGAAGTAAGGAAAAGGGAGGTTTCATTAGAACTTTCATATGCTAAAGAAAACCTACCAGATACCAGAGGCCTTGCCATTGCCCAGGTCGGTTTGCCCCTTAGCAAGGTGTTAAAATTAAGATGGTTGGGAGATTCCTAATGAATGCCACATATATCCCACCCAGGAGTGAGGGTGAGGGGGAGGTTGCAAGGTGTCAGTCTTCTGCTTTGTCCTCAAGCAGCCTTCTGTTCCCTCATTACTCCTATTAAAAAATCTCGTTATCCCTACTTCACAGATCAACTCTTTACTTAACACTTAGAACTCAGCTAAAAATTGCTTTCACTTGGCAACTTTTTCTAACTTCAAAACTAGGATAGGTCACTCAGTTATAGGTTTCCTTTTTCTAACGTTTACAGCTCTGTAATTACTTGTTCAGTACCTGACCTTCAAACTAAATCACAAATACCAGGAGGATATGGTCTGTCTCTGTCTTGTACACCGATTTCTCTAGTACCTTATAATGGGGGATACTCAGTATTTCATTAAATGAATGAATGAAAGGAGGTAAAGCAATCTAACACCAAAAAACCGTACAACCATTTGCTTCCGTAACTTGAAAACGTGCTGATTTACACAGGAGCAATTTTAAAGTGGAAGGTGTATCAGGAGGCATAAAAGGTAAATAAAAGGGAAGTAGCTCAAATCCATTTCCAGGGAGTGCCGCTGACATTTTAGAGGAGTTGAAAGAGGAAATTGAAACAATTGGTTAAAATAAAGGGATCTTTCCTCATTAATAGTTACCTATTGACTTGAATAATTGAGAGCAGGCCTACTAGCAACCTTGTAAACCATGAAATCAGCACTAAGTACTACAGTAGTAATGATTTGTTAAATTTTTTGAAAATGCCACCCACAGATAGATCTTGCTGATTCCTAGCTGGAACAAAATGGGAAGCATAAAATCATTACCTATTATCACAATGCGTTTGATGATTCCATAGTCCAAAGACCACTATAGCATCCTAAGTGTCAGACATAGAGTGGTTATATTCAGCAGAAAAATTTCCAGGGCCTTAACCCTCAAAATACTAGAACAATCTAACAGCCTCTCAGGCAGCTAATGCAGCAGAAAAGCTTATGCAGGTTGAATCTGACCTGCTTTTCTCTCTTGGAAACCTCATATTCAAGTTGGCCCCAATATTCCCCCCAAGCTAATCCTGTCCCAGGGCTCAAGAGAAGACCAAAAATGTATAACTGGTCTTTCTTTTCACTGTAACAGGGGAAAAGATGAGGTCTAAAAAGCAGTTTTTAGGATAAATATTGTTCTCCTTTGTGTAAAAAATTTTTTCTTTGTAGACCTGTATTTAAAATTTATTTTCCACATGATTTTTTAACACCTAACTATTGCCCTTTTATTCCAACAAAATAGTGGTGAATATAGACTAGCATAAGTCACTCAGAAATTTAAAATCTCAACAGAGGAAGATAATTTAAAAATGAAATATTAACTCGTTTTGAACTTTGGTCATTTTGGGGATCTGGGTTAGATAGACACTCCCTTTTAAGTGGATCCAGTCATGACAGATGCCCTTTTATTAAAAACATGTTTTTAATTGTAGATAATAATAAGAGATTTCAATTTTATTCAACAGTGACTATCTCAAAGGAAAAATTAAAATGCACCAGATTACTAACTATACTGGAATGAGCATAATAGCTTTACTCGGTAAAGAGTCAGTGGAGCTGAGATTTCTGCATAATAAACATTAAGCTGTGAAAAGAAATTAAGTGATATCATTTAATAATGCATAAATGTGACAATGAAGTTTTTAGTTCCTACATCTAATATTCAAAACCTGAGGATGAAGTGGGGGGCAGTAGAGGGAGTGCCTTCAAAAGCAATTTAAAGTGGCATTGTTCCAATGATAACAATCAACATTCAAGTTTGTTGTTTTGTGTCTACCAGTTATCTTTATAATTTGTCTCATTTAGATTTTTATTTAATACACAAATGTAGATTAATGCTTATTTTGTTTTTCACAGTATGTGTTAAAGCCAACATACTAGGTTCTTTCCAGGCTTTAGTCTTGCAAAAATGGTTGCTTTTGTTGGAAATGATGAGGATAATTCCACTAACTATGAGGATTCTTCACCTAAGAAGTTGGTAATCAATGAGTCTATGTGTATATTTATATTAAATAACTTGGAGCTCAATGTATCTATCTTTATAGAAAAGGAATTCTTCAAGCAATTCTCTAGAGAATTTTTGTTGGAAGACTCCTCCTTCTACCCCCCCACCCCCACTACCCTCATGGTTTTCAGGTTGCTCTGAGTTCTTCTGATATGCAACAGCACATTTTTAAAAATATTTTTTAAAAAGATTTTATTTATTTGACAGAGAGAGATCACAAGTAGGCAGAGAGGCAGGCTGGGGGTGGGTGTGGGGAGCAGGTTCCTTGCTGAGCAGAGAACCTGATGTGGGACTCGATCCCCGGACCCTGAGATCATGACCTGAACAGAAGGCAGCTGCTTAACTGACTGAGTCACTCAGGCACCCCAACACTGGTTTGTTTGTTTGTTTTTTAAGGGAAATAAGTCCAAAGAATATTGCTGTGAAGACACATGTAGAAAAGATGTGGAAGTCATCCAAAACTGGTAGGACTCTGCTCCAGTGTGGCATCAGTGTTCTCCATGGCATAGCTGAGTGTTACAACACTCTGTCTACCAACATTTATCTGCTGAGAGTTAAGTCCTTTTCCTCATTAACTTCAAATTGAGCATTTTTCATTCTGTGTTTCTTTTAATCCTAACCCTTCCTTATGACCATTCATCTAATATTCTCATATAAAGAACTTTCTTCAGATTTCATTAGTTCATATTTCATTGAGCTATTTGCTTGATGTTTTATTTCAACAACCCCTTGACAAGGCTGTAGATTCAATGCCCCTGGATAAAGTATCTGCTCGTGATTAGTTAGCTGTAACTAAAGAGATAAAGGGCAATGTATGGTGGTTAAGAAAAAACATGAAACATAGCCATCAGGAGAATTGTGCATAAGATAATTTAGCACTCTTTTAGGGATAGTCATCTGAATAAATTTAACATAAGAAATGGACTTATTAATTACTGTCTGTTAAATAAATTGCAAATATTTTTATTGGGGTGACATAAATGGCAATAGCGGGAAAAAACACGAATAAATACACAGTTTCTAGTATAATAGAGCTCTGTGTTTTCCTAAAAAGAGTGGAAATTCATATTTTGTACCTAAGTTTGAGGTATATTTATTTCAGTAATTCCATTTCCCTCCATTATTATGAAATAATTTTACTGGAGTGTTTTCAACACTTCATAACATGGAGGCTAAGTTAATTTTTGCTCCAGATCAAATCAGATACAAACCCTTAATAAAAAGATTTTCAGATGTCACTCATGACACTTTAAGAAGTATATAACCATAAGCAGATGTGATTGACTTTTCTACAGCAGTCGTTGTCAATGAAATGTACCAGTTCTTTCTTTTATCATGTCCTTTAATAGCAGATCACTTTAATATTAATCTCAATTTGCATTTTGTTCTCATAAATTTGCTCTTTTATTTCTTAAAATATTCTGTATTGAAATAAAGTACACATTTATTTAATTCATAAATTTCAACCCGTTCATTTTTATAAGCTACTTCTCCATTTCAAGGTACATGTCATAACTACTTTTATCTAACTCACGTTACATATGCATTCAATATGCCAAGTGTGAACCTTAGACATATTGTTTTACATACTTTTATTGCTCTGATTACTACACTGCCCATATTTTTCCAAAATGACACTGTAGTATCCTAAACATTTCTGATATGTCTAAAATTATCACTTTCCCTTTTCATTTCCCCTCAAGACCATTTTTAGTGATACTCTCTAAAAAGGAATCCTCAAGCTCAAAAAATTTTAAAGGAAGGAAACTGTTTTAAATTAATTATAAAATGACATTCTAAATTTTATATCTTTGAATGTGAGCATATATGGAAAAGTTAGATGTAGTTGATAAGAAAAGAGAAAAATAAATTATTCCAATCAAGGTAACTTTCTATTAATTCATTCTGTATGTTACTATAGCTCACTCATAAAATATATGGATTATGTAATATTTATATCTGGCTTGTCTCAAAATTCTTTTTTATTCCCTTTGAAAATCTCCAGTAGAGGACAAATTAGTTGGTGTATTACAAATAATATCTTAATACTGCATTGTAATAACATCATATTAAAATATAGTTTTTAGGTTCTAAATAAAAGTTCTTTATAAAAGTAAAATATTGGGGAATGGAATATTAAAAACTAAAAATAAGCTACTTTTAGCACATAAAACTTTAAATTCTAAAAATTACTTTAAAAAAATAAAAATTGGGGCACCTGTATGGCTCCTCAGTGGGTTAGCCTCTGCCTTCAGTTCAGGGTCCTGGGATGAAGCCCCGCATCAGGCTCTCTGCTCAGCAGAGGGCGTGCTTCCCCCTCTCTCTGTCTACTGCTTTGCCTACTTGTGATCTCTCTCTCTGTCAGATAAATAAATAAAATATTTTTAAAAATTAAAAATAAAAATTATCAGCACTGGGGATTTTTTAAGTTTATAAAGTTCTTGACCTATTGTGTTCTTTCAATAAATATTTGTTAAATAAATGAATACCCAAGGTTTAAAAAAATTAATAACCTGCTTCTAATAAAAGTGGTTATCCACCATTGAATGACTTGCAGGATTCCCTTTCAGATGTATAATGAAACAATCTCCAAGAGTGTATACTTTACAAAATACACATAAGTGGCTCTTTTTTTTAAAGATATATTTATTTAAGAGAGAGAGGGTAGGAGGAAGGGTAGAGGGAGAAAGAACTTTTTTTAAAGGATTTTATTTGTTTATTGGACAAAGATCACAAGTAGGCAGAGAGGCAGGCAGAGAGGGGGGAAACAGGCTCTCTCGGATGCAGAGCTGGATCCCAGGACCTTGAGATCATGACCTGAGCTGAAGGCAGAGGATTAACCCTCTGAGCCACCCAGGCACCCCTGGAGAGAGAGAATCTTAAGCAGATTCTGTGCTAAGCATACAGCCTGAACAAGGGCTTGATCTTACAACCTTGAGATCATGACCTGAGCTGAAACCAATGAGTTGAGTCGGACACTCAACTGATTGAGCCACACAGGCATCTCCACATAAGTGGCTTTAAAACTGTCATTGTTAGAGGCTGAAGATTTCTGATGGGCATATTAGAAAAAGCTGGTGGACTGGCAAAAGTGATCTTTGTAAGGGCTCAGAAAGGAAAAGAGAACTGTAGAGAGTTCCATTTTAGAGAATACTCAAGTGATTATGTACATAGTGTTGGTAGAAATATGGGTGGTAAAGGCCATTCCAATGAGGTCTCAGAACTGAGGAATGTTACTGGACAATGGAGAAAAGTAGGTGGTTGTTATAAGTGACAAAGAAGTTGTAAAGGGATGAAGAAACACTCATCATGCTAATGCAAGTGGAGAATAAAGCCAGAGTAGCAATACTTCTATCAGACAAAAAAGTCTTTAAAGAGACTGTAATAAGAGACAAAGATGGGCATTATATAATAATAAAGGGATCAATCCAACAAGAAGATAGAACACATTTGTAAAGACCTATGCAACCAATACTGGAGCACCAAAATACACAGAGCAAATAATAATGGACATAAAGAAAGAAATTAATGGTACTACAATAATATTAGGGAACTTTAACATTCCACTTACATCAATGGATAGCTCATCCAGACAGAAAACCAATAAGGAAGCAGTATATTTGACACATTGAACCAGATTACATATAGAACATTCCATCTTAAAACAACAGAATATGTACTTTCTAAGTGCCCATGAAACATTCTCCAGAAGAGATCATATATTAGGTCATAAAACAAGCCTCAGTAAATTTCAAAAGACTTTTACTGAATTCACACCATCCAAATTTTTTTTTCACCACAGCATGAAACTAGAAATAAATCTAAGGAAAAAAATCTGGTGAAAAACACAAACATGTGGAGACTAAACAATGTCATAGTTAACAATCAATGGATCCATGAAGCAATCAAAAAAAAAAAAAAATCAAAAAGTACATGGAGACAAATGAAAATGAAAACACAGCAGCCCAAAATCTCTAGGACATAGAAAAAGCAGTTCTAAGAAGGAAGTATATAGCAATACAGTCTTACCTCAATAAACAACAAAAAATGCAATCTCACTTTATGTCCAAAAGAACTCAAAAAAGAACAAAGTCTGAGGTAAATAGAAGAAATAATTAAGAAATAATTAAAGAAAGTGGAAATAATTAAAAGAGTGGAAATAATTAAGAGAGCAGAAATAAATGAGGTATAGACACAATGGGGAAAAAAAATCAATGAAACCAAGAATTCGTTCTTTGAGGAAAAAAAACAAAACAACCAATTCCTTGGCCAGACTAACTGAGAGAGAGAGAGAGAGAGAAAGAACCCAGATAAATAAAATCAGAAGAAAAAAAAAAGGAAAAGTACAACTGACACCACAGAAATAAAAAGGATTTTAAGAGAATATGATACATTCTATGACAACAACTGGACAACCTAGAAGAAATGGATAAATTCCTAGAAACAACAGCCCTCCAAAACTGAACAAGGAAGAAATAGAAAATCTGATCAGCCTGATTACAAGCAACAAAACTGAATTGGTACTATACAAAACAAAACAAAACAAAAAACCAACTACAGCATCAACAACAAAAAAATACTACCAAAAAATAAAAGTCCAGGATGAAGTGGATCCACAGGTGAATTCTACCAGACATTTAAAGGAGAGTTAATGCCTATTCTCCTCAAAACATTCCAAAAAAATAGAAGAGGAAGGAGAGCTTCCAAATACATTCTAGGATGCAGGCATTACTCTAATAGCAGAACCAGAAAAAGGAACCACAAAAAGAGAAAACTATAGGCCAATATCCCTGATAAACACAGATGCAAAAACCCTCAGCAAAATATGAGCAAACTGCATTATAATACTAGATTTAAAATATCATTCACCATGATCAGGTGTGATTACCATGATGCAAGATGGTTTAATAGTCACAAAACCAATGTTCTACCATATCAAGAGAACAGTAAAAACATGTGATCATTTCAATAGATACAGAAGAAGCATTTGATAAGATTTGACAATTCATGACAAAAACGCTCAAAAAAATGAAGACAGTAAATGAAAAGCACACAGCAAACATACTCAGAAATAAAGAGAGCTCGCGGTGCCTAATTGGCTCTGTCAGTTATGGTCCAGCTGTTGGTTTCAGCTCAGGTCATGGTTTCAGGGTTGTGATATTGAGCCCCATTTCATGCTCAGACTCAGCCCAGAATCTGCTTGAGATTCTCCCTCTCCCTCACCCTCTGCCCCTCCCTCTGCTTGTGTGTGCTGGCACTCTCTCAAGTCAATCAATCAAAAAATAAATAAATAAAAGTTTCCTTCCAAGGTTAGAACAAGACAAGGATGTCCACTCTCACCACTTTTATTCAACATAGCACTAGAAGTCCTCACCACAGCAATCAGACAAGAAACAAGAAGCATCCATACTGATAAAGAAAAGTAACAATGTCACTGTTTGCAGAGAACATATAACATATACAAAATCCTAAAGACTCTACCAAAATACAACTAAAACAGATTCAACAAAGTGGCAGGATACAAAATGAATACCCAGAGATTGGTAGTGTTTTCTATATACTAACAATAAAGTCACAAAGCATATTCCTCTGTCTGCCTATTTTGCTTGACTTTGTGTTTGTTTCTCTGAATTAAGCAAGATGGCTACTTCCTCTAAAGCTGAAGTGGTTTTGTGTGTGATGTGTCTTATATAGACTGTGTTTGCTTGTTGACCCTTGCTTTCTGACTGTGTCTTTATATGCTAGCAACTCTTTTAAACCTGGGCTTTTTACAGAAAATAAATAAATAAATAAATAGGGGAAAAAACTAATTAAAAAAAGGGAAAAGGTAAAAAAAATTAAAAATAATAGAAGGGAAAAAATTTAATGAAAAAGAGAGCTGAAAAAAACAAAGTAGAAAAATAATTTTTAAAAAGTAAAAGACAAAAGAAAATTTAAAAGAAATCACGCACAAATTTGACTTGTTCTCTGTGCCCCAGCATTGCAGGGAGGCTGGTGTGGCTTTGTAAACCCTGGGCTTCCTGAGGTTGCAAGCTCATTGTGAGCCAGGTCCTGCTTCAGTCTGGGCTTTTAAGGTGGGGGTGGTGGTGGTGAAGAATGTTCCCATAGCCCCTCAGCACTTTTTAAACACTGGCTTCTCTTCTGTGCCCTAGCAAGAGTAGGGGTAGTGTGGCCTGGAGGACCCTGGGCTCACCAAGTTTGCAAACTCACTGAGATTAGGAAACCTGCCTGTTTTTGGTATCCAGACCCTGCTCTACCATTGGCCTTTAAGGTGGGGGGAATGTACATTATTCCAATCTCTAGCCCTCTCACCTGAAGAACTTTCCCTGCAGCAACTTAGAGGGTTTCTAGTGTTCTCTTTTATATGTTAGTTGCTCTTTTAAACTGTGCTTGCTTGCTTCCCCCCGCCCCCACCCCGTGCCCAAGGACAGAAGGATCTCCTCCTGGTCCTTCACTACCATTCCTCCCCTTTCATGACATTGGGGCTGGGAGTTCCCTTTGTTACCATGTCTCCATCTCTCTTGCCCTTCTGTCATTGGTTGTTCAGTAACTGTTTAGTCAGCTTTCAGGTATTCTTCAGGAGAAATTGTTCCATTCATAGGTGCAATTTGGTGTGCCCAAGGAGAAGGTTGCCATCTTGAACTGGAACTCTAGCTGAGGAGCTTTCTTTTCTCTTTTTAAAAGATTGATTATTTTTTTTAAATTAACATATATTATTTGCCCCAGGGGTACAGGTCTGTGAATTGTCAGGCTTACACACTTCACAGCAGTCACTATAGCACATACCTTTCCCAATGTCCATAACCCCACCACCCTTACCATACCCTCCTCCCCCGCCCCGGCAACTTCAGTTTGTTTTGTGAGATTAAGAGTATTTTATGGTTTGTCTCCCTCCCGATCCCATCTTGTTTCATTTTTTCTTTCCCTACCCTCAAACCCCCCACTTTGTCTCTCAAATTCCTCATATCATGGAGATCATATGGTAATTGTCTTTTTCTGATTGACTTATTTCGCTCAGCATAATACCCTCTAGTTCCATCCATGTCATTTCAAATGGCAAGGTGTTGTTTCTTTTGATGGCTGCATAGTATTCCATTGTATATATAGCCACATCTTCTTTATCCATTCATCTGTTGATGGACATCTAGGTTCTTTCCATAGTTTGGCTATTGTGGACATTGCTGCTATAAACATTCGGGTGCACGTGCCCCAAAAGATTGATTTACTTAATGAGAGAATGAGTGTGAGCAGATGGAGGGGCAGAAGGAGAGGGAGACAAGAACACTTCTCGCTGATCAGGGAGCCCCATGTCAGGCTTGATCCCAAGACCATGAGGTCACGACTTGAGCTGAAATTAAGGATCGGACATTGAACTGACTGAGCCACCCTGGCACCCCTAACAAAGGAGATTTCTAAGCCAAGTGTTGAAGGAGTAACTTATTTTCTCCTGACTGCTTACAGTAAAATGCAAGAAAAAGAGAAAAAAAAAAAAACTGAGGATTTGTTAAGCAATAAACAAGAAGGAACTAGAATTTAGAGATTTGACATTTTTTCAGCCTTTTGCCAAAAAAGAGAGAGAGAGAGAGAGAGCGCATGTTCCAAAGAGAATACTCAGAGTATGACTGACTGACTGCCTATGTTAATAAGGAAATTACAGTGGTTGCAATCCAGGAACCCAATCAGCCATCTAAGAGAAGCCAGGAGTAGAGAAGGGATTAAACCAGCAAGAATATTGCCACCTGGGACCAAAGAGAACACAGCGAAATGGGATGGAAGTAGGAAGGCTGCTGGACTTCTTGGTTCTATAGGACAAAATGGTGAAGATTTTTGGTTGTGAACTTGTGCTGTTCTTCCAGAAAAGGGCAGAATGGCCCTGGACTTGATGCAGATATCATTAGGGCCACCACCTGAGGTCAGCCTGACACTGAAGCCACAAAAAGGCAAAGTTGCCCAGAGTCGTACGGGGTGCATCCCCTGCCCAGCAGAATATTGTCATTTCTATGAATATTGATAAGATATTTTCCTGGCAATGTTGTGCACAACCTATTTTTTCATCTTTTTTACATAGAATTACAGAAGTAAGATTTCATAAATATTAAGTATTGCCACATGCTTTATATTATCACCAATAGAGATTACTCTAGTTGAATAAAAACTTGGCAAACAATGAAATTATTTCTATTTTTGATTTATCTTTCTCTTGATAATCGATTTATCTTAATCATTAAGCATGTGATTTTTGGCTGGGGTCTGTTATTCTCTCTGCTTAGGTATTTTCATGAAGACAAAAATACTTAATCTACATTCTTCCTAGGGTCCTTGTGAGCAAAATAACTCTGTTAATATTGTAATTTGGAAATGTGAATGGTAAAATATAAGATCTATTATTGCTGGTGTAATTTTAGCAGTTAAAATAAATCTGATTATGTGGGTAATGATAGTTACACTTAAATATAGCTGCTTCTCTGCTGGATATGCAATTAAATTTGTTAGTGTGTGAATATTTTTGCCTTCTTGGTGTATTAGTGTTCATTGTACATCTTAAAATATTTAGAGCAGAAAATGCTCTTTAAATTATTACCACTTACATAAGAATTTAAGTTCTAAAGGTAAAGGTGCTTTAGCTTTAGTCTTAGGAAAACCTACTTAAAATTGTATCCCTCCTGCTAATGTCACTTAAATGCAAAGAATGATTTTATATTAATCCTGAAACATCACCTTGACATTTAAAGGAAAAGAAAACATTTTATGAGGTTGCAAATGAGCACTTAAGATATTGAAGTGCCTCTTTGATGAAAAAGCAAAATGCTCTTTTGTTTTTTAAAAATGCCAACTTCCTTCTTCAAAGGAACATCTGCCACAGTATCCTACCTCCATCTGGGGTGAAGAAGTCAGCCCATAATTTTTCAAATTATCATTGGGTTTTGCTGTAAAGTAAAGTAACACCATTTTTTTAAAATCTTGAATGATAGACATATTTAGGATGTCTTTTAAAATGTCTGCTTTGGGGATAAGGAAATTATACTTTGAGGAAAAAAGTAGACAAATCAACCATTTTTTAAGTGACATTTGTTTATTTAATGGGATTATACATTTTGTGTGTGACTGACAGATGCATTTATCCTCTTCAAATGGGTCCATAACGTGTGAGAGCCACAGGGGCTCAAGTGGGAGGTGACAATGGGGATTCAGGACACTGAAAAGGATCTAGGAATCCAGATGTATGATTACAGATTGAATAGTTCATTTTTCAAGAGTAGGCTGATATTTACATTGCTTTGCCAATAAATATAGTAAAATTCATTTGCTGCTTGCCATTACCAATTAATCTGTTGGTACAAAAATTGAAACTGCCATCAGTTGAATACCTACTTTTTTGTTGTTGCTGTTGTTAGAAAAAATTAATTATACTGAAGTGGCCCTGATGCCCTGATGGCCTACATAAAATAAAGCTTTTAAGTGCCTTTAGTTTACAAAATTGAAATCTAAGGACAACTAATCACAAACAGCCAGTGATGCTTTAAGCTGTAGCCAATCAATAATTTCCTTTCTTTGCTTCTGCCTACTCTGTGTAAAAGCCTCTCCCCCAGGTTCCTTTCATGGAGTGCTGTCAACCACTTCCGGTTTGGAACTGCCTGATTTAACTGGAGTGTTGCTAAATAAGTTATTAAAATTTTTAATGTGTCTTAGTTTTTTAACACCACTATCTAAAACTAATACAGAAATTAAGAACTGACAGATTACACAGGGCAGCAGGGTGGTTCAGTTGGTTCAACATCCGACTGTTGATTGATGCTCTGGTCCTGATCTTAGAGTCAAGAGATTGAGCCAGGAAAACTGAGTTGAGCTGAGTTGAGCAGATTCTTTTTCTCCTTCTCCCTCTACCTGTCCCCCAGCAAGACTGTGTGTGTGTGTGTGTGTACACGCGCATGCCCCCGCATGCGCTTATATTGAAGGGTTACAGAGCTTGAGGAAAGAGTTGTCAAAACAAACTTGTAAACAAAATATAGTCAGATGAAACAATCCTTCTTGGCTTGTGTTATGAAGGTTACTCCCTTCAGTTCCCAAATCAGTGATATACTTAGTATTAGAAAGGAAAATAGTTGACACATTCAGTATGTTCATAGCTACTTAAAAACGTAAACATAATGCAAATTGCATCCATAGAGAAAAGGAGAGATTTTTAAAAATCAGTAATTATGTGTGGATTTTGAAACTATTCAGTCCTTTTCAGGTTCCTTTTAAATTTACAGTAACTTACATGAATCGTATAAATTGTTCTTACAGTTGAAAAGAAACATTTAAGCTAAATCACTCTACATAGCAATAATTGAATTTTTTTTTTTTCGTGTTTTACTTCTTCTGGCTTTCCATAGGTTGCTATAGGAATTAGAGTAATACAATCAAAGCTTCCTGGGACTTGAAAGTATTCAAACATTTACTGATTAAACAATATTGTTTATTGAGTAACAAATATAGCCATCAATTTAAAGCACTTGAGATAATAAACTAAAGAATAAAACAACTGTGGTTCATTTTCTTGCAGAACTTAGTCTAAAAGGATTATGGAAATTGCAATAAGCAATACAATCAAGTAAAATCTAAAACTGGTTGTAATAAATAGGACAAAGATTTTTAATGTATAAAGAGCTCATAAAAGCTGATAACAAAAGAACAAAAACACTGGTCTTAAAACTTGTCAGAGTCAGGAGTAGACAAAAATGTGAATAAGGAACCTGGGAAGGAGGCCAATGGTCAACTCATTCTTATGTAAATACAATAAAATGAATCTCTCTCAATACCTCTCTGTCTGTTGATTGTCCAAGATAAGGTTGGTAAGGATAAGTTCAGTCTGGCTCACACAAACTTTCTGCAATTCAGTGTAACTTTTTTTTTTTTAATGTTACAAAAGTCACTATAATATGGACAATGTTTTTCTTATAAATAAGCACAAAAGTCATAAATTTCAAACCAATATTAATAGCAAAGGCATTTAATAAGGGATTACTACATATGTGTAAAAAAGGTAATATAAAAATATTAGTAGATTACTTCTCTGTGTCATTTTATATACAGTTCTCCACAGCTTCCTGAGACAATGACCTGTGGAGAGAAGAAAAGAGGTGAAGGAACAGATTGAAGGACAAGGCATAAGGCTTATTGGAGCAAAACATTTATTCTCTACCTCTGACATCCAAAATGGGGTTTTTGAGTATGCAGTGGGGAAGTTCTTGAATTACCAGGCTTTGTGAAGAAAAACATATTTTTCTGAATTCCTAAGGATTTATCAAAACGCAGGCTTCAGGGGAAACAAACTATGGAGATTTTCCCACTAGAAAAGATACCTCTTCTACCCCTGACCTAGGACATGAGGCAGCAGGAGACCAGAGGGGCTCCAGAATGATTATGGTCACGTCATGTGGTCCTCAGGGGGCCCTCAGCCTCTCCTTGCTCCCTGTGAGGTGACACAAAGTTGTTAGCAGCCAAATTCTGGAAGCCAGGAGAATAAGCAGAAGGCTGGGACTCAGGTTCCAAAAACAGGTAGCAGCTCTTCACTCCAAAATGCCAGTGAGACCTCATCATGCTTTAGTTGTCACCAGTAAGGATCCGATCAAACCAGGAAGGACACAAAGTGTTCTTTTGCACTTTGATAAAGAAACAGTAAGCCCTGATGATGAAATCCTATGCCAGTTGGAAGCTTCTTGAAAGTGACACTCATGACTAAAAATTTAGTTTTATTCCTAGAGAGCAGGTAGCACATTTCACATTTATGTGTCTCTTAGGCACACTGGTTTTGGTCTTATTCTTGATTATAGTTGAATTTATTACGATTAGACCTATTATGAACTATAGCTTCACTTAGTGAGTTCTTTTTATTTAAGGCTCTGGTACATAGGTTTCCTTTTTACGAATACAGCGTTTCATAATATGACTTAAACCTCCTCACCTTGTTATTTTATGTTACTGTTGACTGAGGCATGGTTTTGTTAAAACCTGATTTGAGATGCAATTTTTCCTGTCACATCAAGACCACATTCAAACACTTTACATTACTCCCTCTTACAAAGGTGTTAGAAATAATTAAATTTGTATTTAAATGCCAGGACATTAGTATATGATGCTACATGACTCTTTAGTCATGAATGTTTATGATGCTGTTAAAGAACAATGACCCACTTCTGTATTTGATTTCACAAGTACATGACTCAATAGGCTACACCAAACCAGTGTGCTTTCATATAAATATAGTTTATCCTAGTGAGTCCTTGAACTGTAAGGGCCTATTTAATCGGCCCCACCTCGATTGAACAGCCATTTTGTTGTTTATGCAATAAAACTTAAATTGACCCTTCCCCCACAAGGGGAACTTATTTAAAAGCAAGTCTGGGAAACCAGTCCCAGGTAACAGCCCAAATGCAAGGGTGGTTCAGGTCAGGTGGAGACATTCAATCAGTGGGGGCACATACTGTCCCCTAGCTACCGAGGTGATAGCCTGGTTTCCATAGCTACTAGGGGGTTAATTGTAATTCAGTTAGATACCTGTGTGTGGCCAGGCCCAACCAAATGGCCTTTGCTCTATAAAAGTTAGTCTGGAAAGCAGGGAGGAGTCATCCTCTCTGTAAGGGGCAGCCCGAACAAGTCTGTTTGACGGCTGGTCTGATTCTTGATGCTTGGCATGAAATAAAGTTTTGCTTGACCTTCACTTTGTATCAGTTTCGCTCCTTTGACCATAGACTCTTTATTGGGGACCCAACATTGGGGACCCAACAGAACTTTTTAAAATTCACCCCAAATTGCAGTATCATGGGTTGATCAAATCTTGAAATTCAGTGTAACAATGGTAGAAAATCCATTTTAACTTCTCTTATATCAACACTGATACAGAAAATATTTTTTACATTATCAAGTACTCTATTTTCATTCTTGTTCACAGGTTCTCCATTTTCACAGATTTTCATTACTGGTTGATATCTTGGTTAATTTGTGTCATTTGTATACAATGGAACAATTGAACATTGACATAATATGAGATCTAATAAATATTGGAGTTACTAGATATAGAATTCCATCTAACCAGAAGATAAACTAAAGATATGTCTTTAGAAGATGAATTTTCCCCATTTTAGGAAAGATGTGGACAGTAGAGTCCGTTCTACCATAGATTAATATCTAGTGATTACAGAGCCCTTAGCCTTCTGTCTTGAATGATGGACCTCATCTTCTCAAATGCAGGCTTTGATTAAAAGGAAGATAAATGAAAACTATTTTCTTGGCTCTTTCCTGCCCATTTCTGAACCGACATACCCATTTAAATTCCATTTATTTCTCTTCTTAAGTGCTCACACCTCCCATCCCCACAACATATTGTCACCTTTCTTTTAGTCTCAGCAGTAGCTCAGACCCAGTGAAAAGAATGCACAAGATCATTCTGTTTCAAAACTAATTAGGAAAATAAGGGACAAAAACTTACATGGAAGAACAAACCAGAAAAAAGATGGTTAAGAGAGAGCTCTCAGGGGAGTCCTAATTGGGACTAGTTGGGCAGGGTTGGAAATAGCTTGCTCTATTTTGGCATATGAAAATTTCCACCTTGGTGGAAGAGCCCAGAGACTTTGAATCAAGATTTGTGGCTTTTCATTCCAGCTCTGACATTTAGCTGTATGTCACCTCCCTAGGACTTGTAACCTCTCATTAAAGAGATAATACATATCTCACAGGTTCAGAGGACTATTTCAGGTAATTAGTATAATACGACTTTTTGAAAAAGATTGTAGGATGTTAGTGTAAGTTATTAAGTTAGAAAGGTAGGGACAGTATTCTTATTAAATGCTTAATTTACTCAGGTCAATATTTTTTAAAATAACTATGGGCCCTTGTTACATTTTATTCTTGATAAATGTTTTCCAATATGTGTACTTCCTTTCTGCATTCATGAGAAAAAATGACCTTACAGGTTAGTTCATTTAATGTTATTGAGTGCTTAGTGTACATCAGGTATTGTGCTAGGAAATTTGAACACATTATTATCCTGTGTTATCCTTCCAATAACTTTATAAGGATGTCCTTTTCTCTACATAGGGAACAGTGGCCTGAAGTAGTAAGTCAGGATAATATTTTTATAAATGAAATTATTTTTCCCTTACATATTTTTTTTTGTTTCTCATTCATCCACAGTTAGGATGTTTTATGAACAGTGCTTCAGTCACTACAGAATTACATAATTGTAACAAAAAAAAAAATCTTCATTTCTTTCAAAACTAAAGTTTAAGTAATAATAGTTAATAATAATTTTATTGAATAATAGTAGTTAAGTTCATTGAATAATAATAGTAGTAGTTAACTTTATTTTGACTTCTTACTCCATAATATGGAGTTTTTAAAACACCTCACATTAGGGATACTTGGGTGGTTCAGTCGGTTAAGCATCTGAGTCCTGATTTCAATTCTTGTTCATCTCAGCTCATGAGCCAGCCGCATCAGGCTAGGCACCCAGCAGGAAGCCTGCTGGAGAGTCTCCTCCTTTGGACCCTCCCCTCAGCTTGTGCTCTCATTTGCATGCACTCTTTCTCTCTAAACTTTTTTTTTTTTTTTAATCTTGCATTATCTTATTTAGGAGATACATGCTATGATCATGCACATTTTATAAAGCCATATCTGTGGTTTTATAAAAACTTTACACAAATCTGAAATAGGGTATCTTTTCCAGGTTACTTAGAAGTTATGAAGTAAAGAATAAGGCTTCAAAAGTCTAAGCTTTACCCACCCAGAAAGACCTGAGAGACTGGCGAGGGTCTTACACCCTGTATTCTTCGATTTTTCGATGAGCCCAACTAAAGAGGAGATGATTTTAAAAAGTACAGGTTGGAGGTCCAAAGATCTAGTGCACCTGTGCTTTTGTAATGCAGTTAGACACTGGAGAAATTGCAAGAACAAAGAGTCCCTCTAAGCACACCAACAAACCAGAGTAGAAGAAAGGTTAGCATGGTACATCTAGGTAGATGGCCCATGCAACTTGCTGACCTCATACCATATTCATGCGTCTTCAGCATTCCAAGTAAAGTAGTATGATTTTTCCTGATCCATAGAAAACACAGAGATGGAGCATGTCGCAATTCTGTTAAATTTCTTAGAGCTCTAGAAGAGCTCAAGACCAGTTCAGTCTCCATGGAGCCTCTCAGGTGGGGAGGAGAAGAGACGAAAGTTGCTGAATTAACTGAGAAAGCTGCCCAGACTGGAAATTTCCACACCAGTGGACAGAAACTGGAGGACACAGTGGGATAACCACCAAGACAGGTTTTTCATGAAGCTACTGAAGCTTAAGTTTTGGGCTCCTAACTTGTAGAAGTTCCTCTAAAGACATAAATACATTGAAATTATCTTATTATTTTCTAAAACTTGGAGATTAAATTGCAAAAATATAATGTACAGACTTAAAATAGGCTCAAAGGGGCGCCTGGATGGCTCAGTCATTAAGCGTCTGCCTTGGGCTTAGGTCATGATCCCAGGGTCCTGGGATCAAGCCCTGCATCAGGCTCCCTGCTCAGTGGGAGGCCTGCTTCACCCTTTTCCACCCCCCTAGCTTTTGTTCCCTCTTCTCTGCCTTTCTCTGTCAAATAAATGCAATCTTTAAAAAATAAAATGGGTTCAGGGCACCTGGGTGGCTCACTGGGTTGGGACTCTGCCTTCAGCTTGGGTCGTGATCTCTGGAGTCCTGGGATCGAGCCCCACATCGGGCTCTCTGCACAGCCAGGAGCCTGCTTCCCCTCTCCCTCTGCCTGCCTCTCTGCTTACTTGTGACCTCTCTATCTCTCTTTCTCTGCCAAATAAATTTTAAAAATTAAAAAAAAAATGGGTTCAAGGAATTTTGAAAAATGTGTACCCTCATGTAACAACCATCAGTGGTATCAAGATATATAACGTTCTTATCACAACAGAAAGTTCTCTTGTGTTCCCAGGTATTCATTTTATCCCACACTCAGAGGCGAATGCTCTTCCTATTTAATTTCTTTTTTTCTCTAGGTTGTTTTGGCCATCCTCAGTGTATACATTTTCATATAAATTTTAGAATCTCCTTCTAATTTCTTCAAAAGGACTTTTCACTTAGCAGGAATTAAATTCTAAATTCAGTCTCCTTAGTACTCAGTGCCTGTTGATCCCCTGTTCTCTCGGGCTTCCAGCTATTGCTTTTTTCTGAGCAGCTTGAGGTCTCACCCAATGTGCGCATAGTTCAGGAAACAGCCTAGAGTCTGAGGAAACCCAAATGCAGGTTTTGGGAGCTTCCATTTAGGACTCATTTTAAATAGCACTTTTCCTCCCTCACTTTCCAGCTGCTTTGACCTTCAACTGTGGCCTCTGACTTTTCAGTCTGTTGGGACTTCACTGTATGAGAACTTATTTCATGGGGTGGTTTAGCAGACAAAAGCTGAGCAGACCTAGTTTTACCCAGTCTCTTTCTCTTCTTTCAAGAAACCTATAACCTCTTGTTTCTGATTAGTTTTGTTCAGTCTCCAGCATCTTGACAGTTAACTTAAAAAAATAAAAATAAAAAAGTTTGTCTAGTCAGAAAGTATAATTGTCTTTGAAAGATGTTTTAATATCTTATATAAGACTCTAGTATTTGCAGAAGCTGGACCTATCCTTTCCTTTTAAAAATTCATGGAAATAATGTATTTTTAACTGCATTCTGTTTAGAGCACTGCTTCGTTCTATGGTGACTTGCACTCTAGCACACTTCATTTATTCAAGGTGGCCTTAGAGTAGTTGCAGGCATTTTAGGGATCTGTTCAAGGAAAAACAGAGTTGGCAGTACACATAGTTTGAATTTATTGGGATATTAGGTGATTCTCAAATAGATTATTGCTAGCATTTTGTAAATGGATGGCTTCCAGAAATATTCTTATTGCCCATTGCACTTTCTCTGCTGATATAATAACTTAAGTGTATAGTGCCGGAGGTTATAACACAAGAAATACATGGGGAGTGGGTGAGAACAAGATGTAACATGTTCAAAACCAGAAGAATCTTTTTCTCCTTTGATATACTTTATTTTTAAAAGAGCTTTAGATTTGCAGAAAAATTGTGATGATAGTACAGAGGGTTTCCTTATGTTCTGCACTTAGCTTACCCTGATCTGCTTTATATATTAGTATAGTAGCATTTCTTATAATGACTGACTCAATATTGATATATTGTGATTAATCAAAGCCCGTACTTTACTGATATTTCATTAGCTTTTGTCTAATGTACTTTTTCTATTCCAAAATCCCATCTAGGATGCCAGATTGCATTTACTTGTGTCTCTTTGACTCTTCTTGGCTGTGACTATTTCTGTTTTCCTTGTTTTTTGATGATCTTAACAGTTTTGAGTGCTAGTTGGGCATTACTTAGAAGGCCCCTCAACTGGATTTTGTCTGATGGTTCCCTTATGATTAGGTTGGGGCTATAGGTTTGATGACCCCGGAGGACCACAGAGTTATCTCTGTGTAGCCATGTTAACATTTCTTGTCAGGGTAATGGCCAACAAGACGACTTATTATTGATGTTTGCCAGGGTTCTGAGTTAAGCTTCCTCATGTTTCTCCTCTGTGAAATCATTCTCCCCCTTTCTAAACTGTACTCTTTGTAAGGAAGTCACTATCTAGGAATGAAGAGCTGTGTTCCATGTCCTTAAGGGTAAAGTATCTGCATAAATCATTTGGAGTTCTGCCTGGAAGATTTGGATTATCTCCTTTACTTACTTCCTTACTTCCTTAATTATTTATTTGTTTATGGACTCATACACTTTGGGTTTAATCTCATATTACTTTATTATTTTTGTTCAGATTATTTTAGGTTTGATCATTGAGAGCTCTTTTAATTGGCTCCTCTGTCCCTTTGACTTCCCTCCATTCCCATCTTGAAAACCAGAAGATAATCTGTGACTGTTTTCTAGTCCTCTCTGTCAGGAAGTTATAACTTCCAGGAATGTATAATTATTATTGTCATACATAAAGATAATGTAAGAATCACACCATATAGAATTTACCAAAACCCCTTTATCTGCAGGTCCTATTCTTCCAGTTGAATGATAGACAGTGAGTTTGTCTTCATGTGAAATCACATTTTATGAACTCAGTTGTCAATAATAAAACTTGATCAAGAGGGAAATGGATTATTTATTTCCTCTCCAATAATTAAAAAAATTCTTGCCATTGGAAGAGGGACACAACACGTAGCCAAAGTATAGGAAAAAGGATTAGGCAAGTGTCAGTTTTTATTTCTCTGGAGTTTGGTAAGTATAGTGGTGATGAGCATTATTACAGTTGTAAATAGCCATGTGTTTTCTCATTCTAAGTAAATGCTTGTTTTTTGTACCTAATTCAGTGCCTGTAATCTTATGGCTTCATTAAAGCCTCCCCTGCCCACCACCAAACGCACACATTTTAGTACATACAAAACCTGGATCCACTGCTGGGTAAAGAGCTCAGTCTGTCTGTGTGCGCAGCTTAGAGCTGAAGACCTTCTCTATGCAGGACCCTTAGCAAGACACTGCAGCGCTCTCCAGCTCTCAGGTGCAACTGAACAACAAGGGTGGCAAAGAACTTGATTCCATGGAAGGATGGTTGTTTCTGTTTTTGTTTTGTTTTGTTGTTTTTAACATCTCATGGAATGGATCTTGTAAAAGAAATTAAGTTAAGCTATAGAAAAACTTGTTGTTGGGCCTTTATGGAGGTTAAATAAAATTCTTAGGTCCACAAAACTGGTAAATGGTGAAGGATTTCCCATACAAGTGTTTTATTTTCAAAATAGAGCCTTTCATATGGGAATAATGAAAATACAGATGTGCCAGCTACATTTTAAACTCCTATGCATTCTTGGGATCCCTTTGAATATAAAGATATGTATATGTGAGTCCTAGGGGTCATGTGAGAGAAGATGCTTGGAACAAATGAAATTACATCCTTTATGTAAATTGGGTTTTTTGTTTGGACTCTGTATAAGTTACCTTTGGGAGGTTTTTACAGATGTTAGTGCCATAAACCTCTTAATAATCTGAAGAGGTGAATGTCATGTGACATTCTTTTACAGCATCAAGAACTGTGAAGGGCTGGAGATTATACCTTATTTCTAGCTCATTGGTTAACCTGATAAAGCTGGGTAGATGCTGACAGAAAACATGCACTTTTGAGACAAAAGACCTCATTTCTAATGGTGTAGCAGCCCCGTGAACTTCATATCCCTCTAGTCTTTCCAGTCCCCATAGTGGGGGATATCCAGGTAGGCCAGGTGGATGACGTGTACCCAATGTATTTATGTCACAAAAAACAATGACTTAGTTAAAACCCCGACCTATAATGGAGTCTGCTAGTGAACTTGCCCACCCTCTGACTTGGAGAGATCTATATATACCTGCTCTTTATGATCCAAATCAGAAAAGAAACCAGCCATGTGACCCACAGGGAGACCCTTTCTTTATCTTTGAAGACTGTTTGGTACCCAGACATCTGTGGAAAGTTAGGCCAAGACAAGATCTGCTACAAGAGGTGTAGAAGCATCGTGGAGAATTGTCCCCCAGGATACAGATGAGAAAACAGGTGGAGTAATTGGTCCATGCTTGCTCAGTTAGTGGGTTTTTTGGCAGGGATTGCAAAGCTGGAAAGTCAGGCTTTTAGAGTTCTTAACCACTACTAGATTCTTTTTAGTCATCTCCAGAGGGGGGAGGATCATCACCAAAAGCTAATTGATTAATAAACCTCTGTGTTTCTGTTATATGAAGGCACTATACGGCTTCTTCTATTCCCAGGGGGAGATAGTGCGATTCCTTTTAGTAATTCCTTAGGAAATCTCTTTCTTAAAGGCCCCTAGGAAAATTTCTCCTTTGTTCTTCAGGGGGGCCCCATCAGGATTGGTGCATCTGATTTACCGTCTTCTCTGCTTAGGAGCACAGTCTTCTGAAAGTCTTTCTCACACAAAAAGTGTTAGTTCTACAAATAACACAAAGTGACAGAATTATAAAATGCTGCCTGAAAAAGGATCTCTTGTCGATTTAAAAATTACCAAATAAGGAAGAGAAGGCTCAAAGTAGTCAAATGCTCACAGTCACACATGAAGTTAGCACGAGATAATGTGCGCTTGCTAACTTTGATTCTGGTAGCTTTCTACCATATACCATGGTAAGTAAGATAAGCCTCACGGTTTCCAATTTTGTGCTGGGGTTTTCTGTCCCTGCATTGTTTGGAGACCATATGACAAGTCTTGTAGACTAAGGAGAGCCACGAGTCAAAGTAGAAACTTAATTTTTTTCAACCTAAGGATAGTGACTATAAAAATCCGAATGTAATTAACATTAAAAAAATTCCTTGACTTTTCACCAAACTCAAATTACTCACCAGTGATGCAACATTATCTGGGACCAGTAAAGCAATTACAGAAACAAAGACTTTCTCTTAGTAAAATGAAATAGACCCAGGTGGAAGACCTATTTATATCTGCCTCCCCCACCCCCCTTTTTTTTTCCTGGACTGAGTTTCAAGGAGAAATGAAATTTTGGAACTGGATGACTCAATTATGTAAATGCATTAATTATATATGGAACAGATTCTATTTTATATTTTTTCCACTTCTCCTTATGACTAGTAGAATTGTTTTTAGATACATGCGTTTTCCAGGGTTCTGAGAAGATAAATGTTCCATAAATGTGCACCACTTAGAAATACAGTTCAATTAACTGTGTCCTCTATCGCTCCTCCAGGTATGAATATTTTGTAATGGGTAAGACAATTTTAGTATTGGTGAGATGCATTGCTAAAAGTTTCCACAAGCCTTCCACCTAATTTGAAGAAACTATACTATTATGGCCTCATAAGTAGGTTATTAGGCTTAAGTTGATGCTGGAGGAGGTATAAAAGCTGATCTCCTTCTGCAGGACCACAACCTATTGCTGTTCTTTAAAAACACAAGTGTGGGGGTGCCTGGGTGGCTCAGTGGGTTAAAGCCTCTGCCTTTGGCTCAGGTCATGATCCCAGGGCCCTTGGATCCAGTCCCACATGAGGCTCTCTGCTCATTGGGGAGCCTGCTTCCCCCTCTCTCTCTGCCCACCTCTCTGCCTGCTTGTGATCTCTGTCTGTCAAGTAAATAAATAAAATATTTTAAAAATAAAATAAATTAAAAAATAAAAACACAAGTGTGTTTTTCCTTGCTGGTGAATGTTGTTTGCACTATCACTTTTTTAATCATAATGTCTTTTTGGTACACAGATACATTGCCAACAACAAGGCAGGACACTAATGCTAATCTCATATGGTTAATCTGGAAGCTGTTTATACCAAAATAAAGAACAGAAAAGTGCTTCTGAAAGAGCATTTGAAAAACCCTTAGGACACATTGCAAACGTGATTGCCAAGTAGAAGAAATAGATATACATAGATGTCCATCTCTGTTCTCTGTTTCTCCATCAGTGACCCTCTGCTTTTAAATGATTTCTCTTTTCCTAGTGGAAACCTTTTCTCAGATTCTTAATTGATTATAGAGTCAACTTGAACTTAAGACCATCCACTGTAGGACACTTTAATTTTAAAGGAATAATAAAAACACTTAACTGAAAGGATTAAGGTGCAGTGTCTGTCTAGTAGGCCAGCATTTGAAGGGAATTGGGATATTTTTCCAGTTTCTCTGGAATCCTGCTGTGTGTATCCACTTTGAATTAAAGTTTTGTTTTTGTTTTTTTTTAAGATTTTATTTATTTGACAGAGAGAGTTCACAAGTAGGCAGAGAGGCAGGCAGAGAGAGAGAGAGAGGAGGAAGCAGGCTCCCTGCCAAGCAGAGAGCCCGATGCGGGACTCGATCCCAGGACCCTGAGATCATGACCCGAGCCGAAGGCAGCGGCTTAACCCACTGAGCCACCCAGGCGCCCCTGAATTAAAGTTTTTATAAGCGCCTGGCACAAGGCTTGTCCCTTTCCGCAGGACTCTGGTATAGCCCCTCCCTTTCCAGGCCCTTCTCCTTCTGTACAAAATCTAGGCAGTGAGAGCAATTTAACATTTTTACTTGAATTTTGATATACTGTTAGTACACTAAAAATGCACTGTTAGTGTATTTTTGACACTGCCCTGGTGGTTATCATCTTAGTACCATCAATAATTTCTCAGAATTCACTTCCTGTGCTGCTCAGGCCTATGTGCTGAGCAGAAGCGATGAGAGATTTGCAAGGTGGAAGTGAAGCAGAAGCCAGGATTTCCAGAGTCTCACATCCCCCATTCGTGGGGCATGTTCCCAGAGGGCTTCTTGCCATGCACTTTGCAGGCTTCCCTGAGCTGTGGGCCTGCCTGCCTTCCTCTCCTCCAGCTCCTCTTGCTGTTGAAGCACGTTATTGGTTGTGGTATTTGCTTGCTGGCTCTCCCCTTCCTAATCTTCAGAACCCCATCCTGCTCCTTCTCTATGGGTGGAAATGCTGACTCCTACATGAAACTTCTTATCCCGTAATAATTGTAGTGGTTTTGTTTTCTTAACCAAACCCAGTCTGATACAACTTTCTGAGACAATTTTAAACTTTTTTTGTAGTAGAGAAAACTTCTTGAATATTTGTAGGTGAAAATGATGCCTGAGGCATGCTCTGCCAAAAACACAAGTAATTTTCAAAAATATGTTTAAGTTTTTGTATGATTTTGATGTAATAAGGGGCAAAACTTAAGACTCTTATTTAGATTTTTTCATAAACATGTAAAAGTGAGAGGGCACAAATATATTAATGGATACAGCCAATATAATTTTTTTTAATTTCATACAGTGGATCGAGATTTTTTTAGATTTCAATATATAAAATGTTCTATAAAAACAATGTAGGTTTTTTATATAACTATAGATGCTTTCTAATATATTTCTTTTTTTAGTTTTTTAAATTTAAATTCAACTAGCCAATATATCATTATATTTCCATAGAAAATACAGAAATAAAGATACTTATATTTGCATAATTTCCAGCTATTTTTTAATTAGTTCTGTAAAAAACATATAAATACTATTGGATGTATCTATATCTTCCATTTAACCAAAGCCAGCAAAAACATTATCACCTCACTAAATGTTTTCAAACAAGAATTCTAATTTTAAACAAGATCATCTCTCTTCATTTTGCTGGAAGTCAATGGTACACAAAAAAATCACTACATTGGTGACTAAGACCTTTTTCATCTGTCAGGTTGAACAGAAGCATTGAGAGAGTTAAGAAGGCAAAGTAGTGGGGTACCCTGGGCTTTCATTGTCCCTGGAGCACAGATGGATTAATATCAAAATATTTCAAACACCTAGGAAATAGATCTGAGAGACAAGCTGAAGAATTAAAGGTAGAGAACATGGCAGGTATGAGGTATGGAGATGGGAACTGGAGAGAAAAGCCAGAGTGCCACGAGGGAAGGGAGCCCTTTCTGTGGAGATAGAAAAAAAAGAGAGGCGGGAGAGAGAGACCAATGTCTCAGGTTCGTGCAAGAAAAGCTCTTCCCCCAAACTGCTGACTGGTGAGTCAAGAAGGATGCCAAGCTTTTGCAAGCAGCAGAGCTTAAATTCTGAGGCTTTGAAAGTACATTCCATTGGCCTGAGATGAGCTGCGTGGCCATGGTGGTGGTCCTGGGGAGGAGGACAGCAGAGACCCAGGACATCATGATGTGGGATCCCCTGGGTTGCACTGGGTAAGAATGTTCCCCTTTTTGGCATATATTTGAAAGTACATTTGAAAAAGTACGTTGCCTCTCCAAAAACAAAAGACCTAGTCGCCGCCACTGAGCATCTGTTCATTGTCAGGGGACAGAGGTGTTTGTAGATGGCAGAGAACCTGGTTGTTGCTTCTGTGCTGTGCTTTACCATAAACTCCAAGCACTTCTGCCGCCATGTGGCTATTCTGGGATGAGGTGGCGCAGCTCATAATACAGTGAGGCCCTCTGGAGGAGGGGAGCAGGTCCACACTATTGCTGGGTCCTTTAAGACTGGGAATTTTGAATCCCAGCCTTGTGCCAGAGAGAAAACACAGAACTGCGGCTTGCCGACAGACCCAGGCACAGACAGGGGGAGGGCAGCACCTGACGGGAGCCAGGGACACAAGAGGAAAGATCATTCACTTTTCTATGAGAACTTCTTGAGCAGCAGAGGGTATGTTCTCTCCTCTCAGGGGATCTCCTCCCACTCACCCATATGGTCAGGCTTCAATGACCAACACTGGGTCCCCATGCGAGGTTAGAGCTGCTGATCGCCCCCCTCCCGCTCCCAATAGGTGCATCTTTACCAGGGCAGGTCTGTGAGGCAATGTAGCAGGGCTCTCTCCCAGAATCCTAGCACCGGACCCCTGCAGGCACCAAGTCTACTCATCGTAGAATGCTCCAAAGCACCAGCTTTCGTTCTGGTGGAAATAGGAGCAGTTCTTAATTGTTTTTTTTTTTTTCCTTTTGCTTTGGAATCAGGCTCACAGCTTTTTGTTTGTTTGAGTTTTTTTGGTTCCTTTCTCTTTTCTCAGATCAGGCTCCCTCAACCCCACCCTAGGCTTATTTTAACAAATCAAAGCACCTAGGTAAAGGTCCAGACTCTTTTTACTGCAAGCAAGGAAGAACTCTACAGAGGACTATGTGCAGGAACCCTATCAAACTTTCATAACATGCAAAAGACAGAAACCTAGACAAAATGATAAGATGGATGAATTCTCCCCACAAGAAGGATCAAGAAGAAACGACTGCCAGGGATTTACTCAAAACAGATTAAAAACAATATATCTGAACAAGAATTTAGAACAATCATAAGAATACTAGCCGGCTTGAAAGAAGCATGGAAAAAAACCTGGCTGCAGAGATAAAAGACTTAAAAACCAGTCAGACTGAAATAAATGCTATAACTGAGAGGCAAAACTGGATGTAATCACAGTGAGGATGGAAGAAGCAGAGGAATGAATAAGTGATATAGAAGATAAAACTATAGAAAATAACGCTTATGAAAGAAATTGAAGATGAAACCAAGAAATGGAAAAACATTTGATGCTTAAGGATTAGAAGAACAAATATTTTTAAAATGTCTGTACTACCCAAAGCAATCTACACATTCAATGCAATCCTTTCCAGAATAACACCAGCATTATTCACAGAGCTAGTACAAGCAATTCTAAAACTTGAATGGAGTCAGAAAAGACTCTGAATAGCTAAAGAGATGTTTAAAAAACAAAACAAAACTGGAGGCACCACAGTTCCAGACTTTAAGCTCTATTACAAAGCTGAATCGTCAAGACAGTATGGCACTAGGACAAAAACAGACACGGAGATCAGTGGAACAGAATGCAAAACCTAGAAATGGACCATCAATTCTATGGTCAACTAATCTTAGACAAAGCAGGAAAGAATATCCAATGGAAAAACATCACTAACAAGTGGTGTTGGGGAAATTGAACAGCCACATGCAGAAGAACAAAACTGGACCACTCTCCTACACCATACACCAAGATCACTTCAAAATGAATGAAAGACTGTGAGACAGGAAACCGTAAAATCCTAGAGGAGGACAGAGGTAGCAATCTCTCTGAACTCGGCCGCAGGAACTTCTTACTAGATACATCACCAGAGGCAAGAGAAACAAAAGCAAAAATGAACTATTGGGACATCGTCAAGATAAAAATTTCTGCATACTGAAAGGAACAAACAAAACTAAATGGCAGTCTACAGAATGGGAGAAGATATTTGCAAATGATATTGTGATAAAGGGCTAATATCCAAACTCTATAAAGAATTTATCACTCAATACATGGAAAAAAAAATAATCCAGTTGAGAAATGATTAGAAGACATGAACAGACATTTCTCTAAAGAAGAAACACAAATGGCTAACAGACACATGGAAAAATGCTCAGCATCACTTGGCATCAGGGAAATACAAAACCACAAAGAGATACCACCTCACTTCTGTCAGAATGCTAAAATTAACAACACGGGACAAACAGATGTTAGCAAGGATACAGGGAGAAAGGGAAATTCTTACTCTGTTGGTAGGAATGCCAACTGAGGCAGCCACTCTGGAAAACAGTATGGAGGTTCCTCAAAAAGTTAAAAATAGAGCTTCCCTATAGGCCAGCAGTTGTACTGCTAGGTATTTATCCAGAGGATACAAAAATACTAATTCAATAGGGAAAATGCCCCCCTAATGTTTACAGCAGCACTATCAACAAAAACAGATTATGAAAAATGCCCAGATGTCCAACAACAGATGAATGGATAAAGAAGAGGTGGTGTGTGTGTGTGTGTGTGTGTGTGCGCGCGCGTGCGTGCGCGCGCGCGCAATGAAATATTATCCAGTCATCAAAAAGAATGAAATCTTGCCATTTGCAATGATGTGGATGGAGCTAGAGTATATTCTAAGTGAAAGAATCAGTCAGGGAAAGACAAATGTATGATTTCACACATATGTGAAGTTTAAGAAACAAAAAAGATGAACATAGGGGAAAGGAAGGAAAAATGAAAATAGGGAGGCAATACATAAGAAATTCTTGACTAAAAAGAACAAAATGAGTGTTGCTGGGGGAGGTTGGTAGGAGGCTGGGCTAAATGGGGGTGCTTTACGGGAGGCCCCTTGTTGTGGTGAGTACTGGGTGTTACGCGCAAAGTGATAAATTACTAGATTCTATTCCTGAAACTAATATTACACTTTCTGTTAACTAACTGGAACTTAAATAAAAACTTGCAAGAAGAAAAAAACAGAAAAGTGATCAAGAGAAAGCTAAGCAAAATTTATTTACTTGATAAAGTGCTAATTTCAATGTTTTCTCATGCAAATTTCCTACTCTTACATTGTTTATGCTCACCAGGCATCATAATGTGTATGAAAATGAGTCCAGATCTGCACTTTTTGAAACCTGTGCTCTTATCAAAGAAGCTGTGCCATTTTCAAAGGCCATTTCATCGCACATTTATATAAAACAACCCAGTATCTAAGATTTTCTTATTGTGACAATAACATGAGTCAAGCGAATGCTCTGAAAAGGACACTCAGGGTTGGAGTCAAGTAGGCATTACTTTTGTCGCAATAAAGATTCATAAAGTATTGTTAAATAAATAAATTTCACGTGCTACTCCTCACCACAAACCCCTCCAGAGTCGTCCTGGTGGGAGGCCACATTATCAAAGTTCAGTATAAAATTCAGAGTATCTGCCTTGTGCTAAGAACCGAGAGCTCGAGCATGAAAGTCCTCTTTGTGTTTTGTATCACAGAACAGTGATTTACCCAATAGACATTTTGTTGACAGATGAATGTTTGCCTCTTAAAGCCAATCAGTCAATATAGTCCTTAACATACACATTAAAGAAAGACATGTGATAAAGAATTGAAAACTCTCGGCACATTTTAAATCCAATTTTACTCTTTGAAATTTTAGCAAAATCTTAAGAGTTTGAGGAGGCATAATGCAGGATAGAAAAGTTGTTCTCTCATTTGTACCTTGGGTAGTTCTCAAAAGCAACTTGTTTTTAATTAGTCAAAATATTTGGTGTTCCGACACGATTATTCCAGCAAATTTGATTAAAATTTTGCATCCATAAACTCAACACTCTAAGGAATTGCCTTGTTTTAGAACAAGTTTACTTTTGTTGTTGTTAAGCATATTTTACACTTAATGCATTTTTGAAAGCCTGTTATTATGAAATCTGAGTTGCGGAAACAAAATATGTTGCTGGTACCTCATTTACTTGAACACTTCATTTTTTTTTTTGTACTTTGATGTTCTTTTTCAGACCAGATGAGAGATGATTTATTATAGATGTCCTAAGTGATCTTGGAGATTTTGCTTCCCTGGGAAATTTGAGGTGGCAAAGTTCCTGTCTTAACTTTATTCCATTCTCAATTATATGAAGAATATTCAGTAGGACTTCTCTTGAAACAAGTATGGTCTATGTGGAAGTACATGTTGTGGAAGTTAAATTGTTATTTTTAATTTTGTGCCTAGTATAATCTCTGAGCTTTTTATAAACACAAGTTTGCAGAAGAAGCCTAAGTGAATTTACTGAAATTATCCATAACAAATTCATATGTAACTGAAACTCTTTTTTGCTGAAGTATAATTGACAGACGGTATTCTATTTCAGGTGTACATCAGAGAGATTTGATATTTTTATACATTACAAGATGATCCCTACAATAAGGCTAGTTATCATCTGTCACCATACAAAGTTATTACAGTATTATCAACCACTAATCTATTCTGCTAATTAACCCACTGAGCCATGCAGGCACCTCTATTCTGCTAATTATTAAAATACTTGAAAGTTTTTAATTGCTTTGTTATAGTTAATGACCATTACATCCATCATTGACTATTGTACTATTTTCCACACAATATGCTTTTTAACTGGCAGAATTTTAAAACACATAAGGTGACTTTTTTTCTTTACTGTAAGTTGCATCTCTAATTTTTCCTTTAAAAAAAAGTAAATGTTTTCTTATTCATTCCATGTCTCTATGCCTGATGTTGTGTTACTGATGAGATATGATGGTAGCTTGTGTGCTAACATCATCATAGATCACCTACTAGGTCAGGGATGTCAGAAATGACAAGGAAGTTGACATTTCCCTGTGTTGTCTCTGAAAGGCTAAGGCTGGAACAGAAGCTAAATGACAGATTTTGCTAGTGACCGCAGCCAGAATCACACTTGGAGTATCTATGCCTCCATGGGCACTTTTCACAAGCCCCCTGAGATGCTTGTTTCCTGTGTATAAGTTGCTAGTCTGGGTGGGAGACACAGTGGTAAGCAAACGCATAGAAAACCTGCTCTCCATTCTGGATCTGGGGAAAGAGAGGCAGGCAGTAGAAAGTAAGGAAGCCAATACGTAACTTGGCCACGTAGTGATCAGAGCTGTAAAGAAAGATCAAGGAGGTCGAGAGGCTAGAACCAGCAGTGGTGGTTTACAAAGCGTGGTAGGAAGACCTTGGAGGCCATCCTTGTTGAGAGAAAGACCTCTTACTTAGCAAGGTGTGTCATCGTGGTCTCTCCTATCCCACAGTGTTAGCTTTGCTAAAGAATGTCTGCCTCTGTGTTTGAGGGAATCCTAAGAGAACCAAAAGATATTTTTTCTGTACCTGCCTTCTAAATTCAATGGAAAATAAAAACAGAAATAAATAAATTCAATGAAAATCTTCCCAGCCATTTTACAAAATGTAATAACAGGTGAAATACTGTTGAGTCTTCACAGCTGATTCACTGTACTTTCTATATTGTGCTTTTTGTATGTCCATTTAAACAGGCATCCAACTATTGACTTTTTATATGTTAAAAATCTCTCTACTTAGGCAACGTTATTAATCTGAGGAAGCAAATTACAACCTGTCCATTTAAATGGAATTATTACAGTTTAACCATTTGGGCTTTTAAGGGACTAGAATGACCATGAAGAGTTGAGTGATGACTGGTCCATTTCCTTCCAGCCCTTAATGAGCCTATAGAGTGTGAGGGGAGAACTGGAATAGTTGTGCACTGACTAGTGGGGAGAGAGGGTTTCCAGATTTTGAAAACCGGCAAAAGAGCTTTTCTTGATTTCCCACATCCATTCCATCAAGGAGTTGTATGCTAACCTCATCTGCTACCACCTCCACATCCAATCCGTCGATAAATCCAGTACTCACTTAAAAACACATCCCAAATGTTTCTAGTCCTCCATTATAGAAACACAGAAACACAAGTGTGCTTAAGCCACCATCATCCCCCTCCTGCACTACTAAAACATTATAGTAGACAAAGGAAGATTTATTTGTCATATCTAGGATGTGCTGGATTCAGGGATGAGGTTGCAAATCAAGGAATAGCCTGGAAGAAGTAACCACTTACAACTAGTGTGTACCATATTCTGATCATGTCTCTCTTATTGTCATGCATTCCATGTCTTTTGTGATCACATGTAGAGCCCAGTCTGGACTTCACGTGATCTGTTGAGTTGAGGGAAGAAATAGTCTATGGCTTGGAGGGAACATCCACCTACGGAAGAAACATGTAGTTGAATTCAGGGGCTTGTAGGGTTCTGCAGGAACTGTTCTCAAAGAGGTCAGCAATTGCCTGGAGAGTTTTGTAGAACAGGCATGCATTGTTCAGTAACATGTGGAAAGATTTTAGGAAGGGAAAAACAGACTTTGTAGAAATTACTAGTAATTTCTAGTAGAAATTAGACTAGTAGAAAAATAGACTCTGTACTTTGTATCGTTCATAAGGTAGAAACTCTGAGACTGTTGAAATTAAAATGTTTATTTCTGTAAGTCAGAAAGCTACTGAAATTTGGGCACAGATTCATTATGCAATATACTCCATTTAGCATCACTGTTAAGAGTAATCTGGGAATGTTTGTAAGTTACAGTAATTGATAGACATAGGCTGCAACTAGAAAGACATATTTAAATGACAGAATAAGGAAATTAGAGCATTCTACCCATGCATTTTCATCTCCACCCATGAGTCTCTTTCTTCAACAATTATATCTCAGATGAAATATCACCAGGCTCATTTTGCAGCCCTCTTCATTAAGCTAAGAAATCACTCAATAAGGCACCTGGATTGAATTCTTTTCTACCATTTGAACTGAATAGCTTCAATTGGTCTCTCAGAGACCTATCAGCCAAATGAACTGCCTTAGTGTCCTTGCCATGGGGCAATAGAGTCTAAAGTTTAAACACAATTACAGAAGTTATGTTTCAGATGTACATAACATCCTAAAGAATTAGAACAATTTTGCTTTTAGATATTTGAGAAATCTGATTTGTTTTAATTTGGTTTGTGATTTGTGGTTTAATTTGTTTCCAAAAATTGTTCATTTCAAAAAAAAAAATCTGTGTTAGCATTGAACTAGAGTACTCAGGGAAATAAACAATAGTTACCTTAGCTATAGATTTTCAACCAAGAATGATGAATCACAGTTTTAAAAATAGTAAAGTTAAATTTCAGTTGGTGATTAAGCACTTCTCTTCAACATTTATGCCAGTGACTCACTGTTTTAAATCCCCGAAATAGAAATATCCTCTTTAGCTTGATAAAACAGAATAAATTCCTATCTTCTGTAAGTATTTGTTAAAAAATACATGAAAGTAATGGAAATATTGTTATTTGTATCAGATAGCAAAGATGCAATAAATCGACAAATGTGGTAATTCTTTTTTTTTCTATGAACTTCAAAAAGTTTTAAAAGCTAGGTCAAAACATTCAATATTTAAAGTTTGTTTAAAGAAACTAAACTTAGATTACTTTTGAAGTTCAAGTATATAGATTTCTTTAATAGGACAAGATGTTGTAAATTACCCAGTGCAGATTTTATGTGCTTATAATAGCATTGCTTCAATTTTGTTGACAAGCCTGCGCTTATCTTTCATAAAAGAGGAGCATTTGACTTTCTGTATATATCACAACCTTAATAAAATATGTAAAATGTTCTACTTCAATTAGCAAGAAAACAGACAAGTTTAGAAGGAGGAAGAATTCCCAAGTATTCTAAGCTAGGCAATCTCATTTTGTGGAAAAACAATAAAAAATTTAAAACAAAACCAGTCTAAGAGTAGCACAGCTTCTCAGAATCTTTTTTAGAGATTGTTGTTTAGTAAAAAAATTATTACTGGAACAGCTGTGGAGTCTGGCACAAAGATAGGGCTCTGGTGATAATATGCTCTATTGCTTACTAAAACAGAAGGAATCACAGTGGCATAAACGTACAAAGGATGAGAGGGTAAAGCACCTATACAACAGTCAATAACATAAAATGTCAGTTCTTACTCAACCTTATTCAAACAACCATGCATGATTTCTCCTGAAATTACTACTCCAGGCTTGATGGTTTCTTCATTAGATTTCTTATTGCCACCTCTACATGGTGTTAAACCAGGGGTGAATAATGGTGGCCCCACAGCATCATAAAGCAGAACCCCTTGCTAACAGTCTCTCTGTAACTACAGAGCCAGAGCGCTGATTAGCTGTGGCATGTTACTTCGAGGGAACTCAACTGGCAAACAATTTCTCTTCCATTATCCCAGGTGATTAGAAGAAGTAAAAAGCAATGTAATTTGCAGAGTGATTTTGTTATTTAAAACATACATGAAACCTAGTGTGGCCTTAAAGTTTATGGAAATATAAATACTCTTTTGGGAAGCAAACACCAAGATAGTCTTTAAAAGGAAAGCCAAGATTGATTTTGACCTTTAGCTAAAAGCTATTTCCCAAAAGCAATATTTTGGGAACAGGAAAGGGAATAATGATGATACTCTTGAGTTTTAGTTTTGCTTCTGTTCAATTGTATTATGGTGGCGAAGTGCAACTATGTAAAATGTTACCCCCTGATCTCAAGATTTAAAACAACAAACTCTTGTTATTTCATCATTTCTGGGTGTGAGGAATGTGGAGACAACTTAGCTGGATGCTGGGGCTCAGAGTCTCATGAAACTTCTGGCAAGCTGTTGGCCTGGACTTCAGGCAACTGGAGACTAACCTGTGGCAGAATAATGCTCTTCTAAACTCACATACATGGCTACTGGGAGGCCTTATCTCCTTACCACATAGGCTTCTCTGTAGGCTACCTGAGTGACCTCCAATATGACTGCTGTAGATGAGAGACAGGAAGCACAAGTCTTTTGGGCACCTAATCTTGGAAGTGATAATCCTATCACTTCTGCATTCTCCTTGTTAGAAGTTCATCAATAAATGCAGTCCATACTCAACTGGAGGCAATCGCACAAGGGTAAGAATACCAGAAGGCCAGGATCATTGGGCGCCATCTTAGAGATTGCTTACAACATCTGTCCATCTTTGTTTTTTGTGTTTCACATCTACTACTTTTAGTTTAGTTTAGTTAAGCAGACTGTATTCTATCTAATGACAGACATTGAAACAAAGTCTTCTTCCTAAAAATAAGACCTTGTGAATATAATCTTACATTTAAGTGTACATGGCATAAAACTTTAAGTCTTTAAGAACTATCACCATAATGTTCTGTAGAAAAGAAGTGTTTTATTTCTCAATATATATGAATATTGACTGTTTCAAAGAAAACAATACACATTCACATACACATGAAGGTTTTACCCTAGGTTTTAAATGGAAATTTAAATTTATTTTTACCACCCATTTGCCAGATTCTATTCGAACACTGACCATTGCTTCTCTATGTATAACAGTGTTGTTAATTTGTATGGAAAATTTTAATATCCCTGACTAGGAAAATGCAATTAACTTCTTTTAAAAGCTCAATATAGTTAGAAAGGTAAGATATTCTGGAATTAGCTCTATGTAGACCTAATTCCAGTCTCCTATCTGCCACTTCCCATCTACAAACACAGGCAATTTGCACAGCATCATTAGGTTAACATCTTGGGTTAGCAGCACTCAGGCTGCTATAATACAATATCACAGACTGGATGGTTTAGAAATTTCTCACTATTCTGCAGGCTGGAAGTCCTAAATCAGGGTTCTAGCATGGTCAAGTTATGGTGAAGGCCCTTTTCCAGCTGCAGATTGCCAGTTTTTCATTGTGTCCTCTCCTTGTGGAAGAAGGACAAGTTAGCTTTCTGGTGTCCCTTTTTGAGAGCACTGGTCCCACTCATAAGATTCAGTCCTCATGATCTAATCACTTCCTAAAGACCTAACCCACCCTAGGAAAGGAAGAAATGAGACAAGATGGGATTGGGAATGAGACGAACCCTAAAAGACACTTAATCTCATAAAACAAACTGAGGGTTGCTGGGGGGAGTAGGGTAGGGAGAGGGTGGTTGAGTTATGGACATTGGGGAGGGTATGTGCTATGGTCAGTGCTGTGAAGTGTGTAAACCTGGCGATTCACAGACCTGTACCCTGGGGCTAATAATACATCATATGTTATATGTTATATATTACATATATGTAATAATACATCATATGTTAATAAACAATTAAAAAAAATTTTAAAAGACCTAACCCTCCAATACCATCACCTTGGGCATTAGGTTTTCAGCACACACAAAATTTGGGGGGGACATCTACCCATAGCAATTATCTCATTTTTTAAAAAGAAGTGGCTTAAAGCATTTTTAAGTTTTCTTTCCATTGTAAAAAACTGTCATTTTAAGTGAAGCATACCATTAAGTAAGAAAGAAGGCAATGAAAAAATAATGGTCTTTCATATGTAAAAGTAGTCTGAATTTTAATTAATGCTTATATTTTAACCCTATGGCTACTAATTTAGTATATGTGCAATGTGTACCACTGACCTTAAGTAAAATCATTTTTATGAAATGTTTATTGAAAGTATGAAACATTAAAGTAGTCTCTATATACTAATATGTATTATTATCATTTTTAAAATGAGAATAATTGCTCTTAAAATAATTTTTATTTAAAAAATACCCTATTTTCCATCTGCTTTTCAAATAATGTAGTAATATACAGCACTCATAATAAACTTAAATGGTAAATAATGGGAGGATACACTCTTTGCTTGTTTACAACAACATGATTATTAGCATTTAGTCATTGAGTGCTTTGTGAAAGAAGAATATTGAACATAAGCACACACTCAATGTTTATTTGTCAAAAAAAAAAAAAACAACAACAACAAAAAATAACACTCCGTATACCCGTCTTTTAGTGAATTTGAAGCCACTGTGGGAAACAGGATAGGAAAAGAGGGGAGTGGAGTATCACCCACTCCCATCTCCCTCCCCAGATCTTATTCCACTCACAGGGATGTGCCACTTATCTCTGTACCAAGTGCTTAGTGAGGCTTTACATATTTCAAGATGTATGAGACATTATTCCTTTTTCTCTTTTATTCTGATAACGAACTCTCTGAGCCCTCTGCTAAAGACCCAATATCTTCGTGCAATTCTACATCCATATGATTTTTGTCTATGCCTGGTTACCGTTAAGGAAAATAAATAAAACTAGCATTGACCATAAAAAAAAAAAAATACATGGAGAAAAGCTGCCCATTCATGAGAAATTAACAATGAAAACTTATTTTTTTTTAAGATTTTATTCATTTGAGAGAGAGAGTAAGCAAGAGACAGTACATGAGCAAGGGCAGAGGGAGAGGGAGAAGCAAGCTCCCCTGCTAAGCAGGGATCCTCATGCAGGGATGCGGGCTCCATCCCAGGACTCCTGGCTCCATCCCAAGACTCCTTGGATCATAACCTAAACTTGAAGGCAGATGTTTAACTGAATGACCCATCCATATGCCCCCCAAACTGATTGTTTTTTACCAAATTCCATACTTTGTTAATGTATGTTAAAAAGAAAATGTAAGGTTAAATTATGCTGAATTTTGCCTATTAGAGAATATTAGAATCAGGCATAATTTTTCATAACTTTTGTTAATTGACTTATACTATTAAATATTTTTGCTTCTTATTGTTTAATACTAATTTAACTCTGCCAGTCACTTTTGATCAAAAAGAAAATCAGTTCAAAGTCCAGTGTTATTTTTCACCTTCACCATTAAGTAAATCTGTCCATTTTTATAAGTAATGGCTTTACATTCAGTATCAAATGTCAAGATTATTTAGTTCATGATAAAAATGGAAATATATTTTAATGAAATACAATCACAAAAAAATCTATAAAAACTTAAGGTATATCTTCTATATTCATAAATAATAAAATATCTAAATTTTTAAAAATGGATAGCTTTAACAGCCAGTGGGAGATTGCAGAGAAAAATTTCAGTAAACTAAAGATCAGAGAAATTAAATTTGAAGATCAAAGAATAAAATCAATAAATATAAGCAAGAGAAAGAACCATAAACATGAGGTAATATCAGTTATTTTATCCTATGTATATTTTGAATCTTAAAAATAGAGAATGGGGGCACCTGGGTGGCTCAATGGGTTAAAGCCTCTGCCTTCGGCTCAGGTCATGATCCCAGGGACCTGGAATCAAACCCCGCATCCAGCTCTCTGCTCAGCAGGGAGTGTGCTCCTGCCTGCTTTTGCCTGTCTTTCTGCCTACCTGTGATCTCTGTCAACTAAAAAAAAAAATCTTTAAAAAAAATAGAGGATGGAATATGAAATGTTAGAAAAATACTGGCTGGAAATTTCCCAAATTTAATGAATAATAAATTTAGAAATTAAGAAACATAGGGAATACAGAGCAAGATAAATCCCTGTGCTATAAGAAATTCTAACAGACATTTTGGGCTGAAGGAAATGATATTAGAAACCAGGAATAAAGTGACAGAAGACATACACAATTTTCCTTTATTAATAAATTCCAAGGATGTAAACCATTTAAATATATAGTTATAATATTGTGGAGCTTAAAACATGTAGACATAATTTTAGGGCACTTGTGAGAATTCCTGGGTGTTACCAACTCCTGAAACCAATGTTATACTATATGTTAACTAGAATTTAAATAAAAACTTGAAAGAAAGAAAAATAATAAATATAAAACCAGAGGAAAACCATGGGAGAAATGGTACTTAACTATTGCAGAGTTATTTTCTCTGAAGTGGCACAATGATAATTTTTAGTGGACAAGTGGAGGATATGTATAGTAATCCCTTGAGCTACCACACATGGAGAAATACAAAGAGGTCTGATGGCAAGACCTCAGTACTCTGGTTTCTCTTCAAACCATATAAATCTTTCACCTTTTACACCAACATACCAGTCAAGTTTTCCAGACTGTTTTTGCTTTTTGGGGAGAAAAGTTAGAAATAAAACATCAGTAGACCTAGAATATATTATTGATAAATATGCAGATTTTTATGCAGTTCCCCTCATGCCTACCAAGGTCCCCTCCTTGGGGAAGTAGAATGCCTCCATCCATACAAGATTTATGCTTATCTGTTTTCTAAAGAAAATAGATCCAACCACAACCAACAATTCAGAATTCTTGTGCTTTAAGTCATCAACTGAGGATAAAATGATGACCCGCTACTACTTACTTCGTATTATAAAGTTTTTTGAGAGTTGTGAATAGGTCAATCCTTTATAAATAACAGCCTATTCATTATCCTTCTCTTTATAAAATAGCTTAGATTCCTATGTTTAAAAAGGAAATCATATGTTTCCTGAGTACTGTCATTACCTATATTTTCCTAAGTAGAAGCAAGTTTGGAGCACCACTGGGAAAAAAAGTATGCAGGTACCATTTGCTTGAAACAAATTGTATATGTAACGTAAAATGCAAAGAATGATTCGGAAAATGTAAATTCAAAATTATTCACTCTATTTTGGATCTTAAAGTATCTATCATAGAACTATGTAGTTCCATATAGAAGGGACCTTAAGTCACACATGATGTTATAAACGTGCTTGGTATACACGATTGTTTTGATATATATATGATAAAGAGATACAAGTATGAGAATAAGAGCAAGAGAAAGATGGGTGGGTACATGAGTCCCTTTCTCTTGTGAGTGTACAGTTTTATAGGTTTTGGTTAATTGGTTGAAGAACATTCCCAGTTTGATGATAAGAGAACATACAGAAGCATCATTTTATTTCAAAGGTCTCCAAACTCACAGCTAGAGCTACCAATTCATTTAGGATTGCCTTTCCTACACATTGCCTTTGACTTCATCTTATTTAGTGTTTAAAAAAACCTAATTCATTGTAATGTGTTTTTAAGGAATTGAACTATAACATATATATATATATATATATATATATATATATACGTATAAATAATGTAGTTAGTTTTAAGAGAGATCAGAAATGGAGTGGAGAAAGATTACGGTCCCATATTAGAGGCAAGATATTAAATGTCCCATATTAAAAAGAGAGAGAGAGAGAGAGAGAAAGAAGAAATATGAGGTACTCTACACAGAGACTTGATCAATATGTCTAAAGTTGTACAACAGAATAGTGTTTTGCTTTAACAACCTAAAATATGTCTACTGATGAATGTGGCTCCTGTTTAAACAAACAATAGTGGCATGGGGCACAAACATCCTTTTCTCCACACTCACCATATTATGTGAATTAATGGATGGTTTTCTTAGTACCTGAAGTCTTATGGGCAAAATAGCAATAATCGTTACTTCAAATGATTCACTGCATAGTATCTTGATAGCTAAATTTATGTGTACTTTTTATTTTATAAATCGAGTCTCTGGTAATTTGAATATTTTAGTAGTTCTATTGTGTTCTGAATAAATTTGCTTTCAGGTAAACTTTGTAAGGTGAAGTGAATACGAAATGCAGACAATTTGTTTAAATATTTTAAATACCTGTGTTTGGCCAATTATTTCCTGCTTTTACATTATATTTGTTTTTGGGTGGGTTTTTTTGTTTGTTTGTTTGTTTGTTTTCATTTTTGTTTTTTCCTGGTAAGATCTGGATTTTTGCAAGAGCTAAATCTAGGACAAAAGGTTCTTTTCTTTTCCTAACTATTGAACAAAGCTAACGTGTTCCATATGCCCATAAACTATGAATCAAAACTTAAAACAAGGTTCCCTCTCAGAAACCAGACACAGCATTTTTATACATGGCTGCCAAATACATGTCAGATCTATGAGTTCCTAAACCATTCTCCCTGTTTCCCTATCATTTATAAAGGGGAAAATGAGTATATGTGTTGTTTTCTTGAATATATTTGAAAGTACACTGTTGCTTGAGGGAGAGTATTTTTTATATGTTGACATTTATTTCTTCTTTTGCCATTTTGTATTTATAACTTGTCTTCTCTTATTTTTATTGTCTCACTAATCTTTCCTCTTAGCAGATCTTTTATATTTTATTAGAAATAACCAGCTTTCTCAGAGAAGTTCTTTTTATGTCCCTGTAGAACTCAATTGGCCTCAGTTGTTCATTTAGCACATCAGCTTTCTGGGGATGAATTGGAAGCCTTACATGTGTTTCTTAAGATAATGCTGATGCTTAAAAGAAATCTCTAGAAGATGTTCTAGTTAGAAACAAGCATGTTTAAACATTCAAGTTCTTAAAAAGTCTTTGTAGCCATTTTATTTCTGTTCCTATACAACTGGATTTTTATTACTTTGCAGTGAAGCTTTTTTTTTTTAATACAGTATTGCAAATCAAATCCTCCTAAGATAACATGCAACTAGGTATTCTTTCATACTCTTCGACATTTGAACATAACTATAGTTGTTGTTAGAATAGAGGTAACATTAATTTACGTAAAAAATATATGATGGCCCTTTTTTCCCCCAATGTAAGTGTCTTATATTTGTAGGAAATACTTTTTGAATACATAGATTATATTATGTAATAATGTTCATTGACATGCTAGTTATCTGAATATAATGCTATGAGTATAGTCTTTCTAAGGCTGTGCCTGCTTAGCTAACCTGTCTTCCTTGGAATCATTTCTTTGCAAGCTTCAGTAAACCTACTTGTAGTAAGCTCGCTTTTACATTTGTTCTTATAAGGGTATGTTTCATCTCTTATAAATCCTTTTTAGAAATGCATAACAAACACTTATGTTGGTTGGCGATAGAAAGTTTTATACTGAATTTCAGTAAATGTTTAACCATCTTTTCCTTTAACCATTCTAATGTGTGACATATACTGTGAGGGTGAGAATGTGTTTGAATTTCTTTGGCTCGAAGAGTCTCTTCATGCCCTCCTGGGATGGTACTTTTTGTGGAACTAAACATGTTAGGCAACTTTTTCTCATTATGTTACTGCTTAATATTCTCATCCTCAGTGTCATGTGGATTAGAGGCCCTTTTCATCTAGAGAATGGATAATATTGAACCTCAGGTACCCCAGAAAACCTACAATCTATATCCCAAACACCCTTCTATCCTGCATGATTTTTGTTTCTTTTTCTACATCTGCATAGTTCACACAGAGTTGGAAAACAAAAACGGTTTAATAAATGAATCAATTCAGATAATGTAGATCACCATGTTATGTTAGAATATTTGTCCCTAACCATAAGTGACTCTTAATTTCACAAAACAATCTGAGGGTTGCTGGGGGGAGGGGGTTTGGGAGAAGGGGGTGGAATTATGGACATTGGGGAGGGTATGTGCTATGGTGAGTGCTGTGAAGTGTGTAAACCTGGTATTCACAAACCTGTACCCCTGGGGATAAAATATATATTATATGTTTATAAAAAATAAAAAAGAATATTTGTGCCTAATAAAATATATTCTTACATTTTATCAAAAATACGCCAATTTAAGAGTGAATAAATTAAACTCATCCTTTTTTTTTTTTTTTAAGATTGTGTTTATTTATTTGACAGACAGAGATCACAAGTAGGCAGAGAGGAGGAAGCAGGCTCCCTACTGAGCAGAGAGCCCGACACTGGGATCATGACCTGAGCCAAAGGCAGAGGTTTTAACCCACTGAGCCACCGAGGCGCCCCAAACTCATACTTTCTTAAGCCAAGTGTCATCACTCTAGAATAATGAGTTTACCTGACTGCTCCTAAAAGAGCCTTACTTTCCGGTCTTCCTCTTTTTGATCTTTTTTCCCTCCATTTCTGCATGTTAGGATGTTACTTGTTTACAGGCACAGCTCAATCCCAACTCATTAAAAAGCTTTTTCTGATCCATTGTATCAAGAGCAGTCTCCCCATTTTTTAATTTTACAGAGCCCTGCGTCTCTCCCACTAGCTAGAATTATGCCTATTTACATGACAGATAGCTAATAATTATTAGTTTTCATAATTGTTCTTTGTTTAGTTTTTATCTCCTGTAGCCTTTTAAATTACCAAAAAATGTATTTTAAGGATGAAGAAACTGAGGTACAGAACATTTGTAGGTCTTAGAACTTGGATTCCAACCTGAGGAGCCTGATCATAGAGATTATGCTATTAACATTATGCTGAATGTTTTAGAGTAAAAATATAGTATCATGATTACCTCTAAGTTTTAAATAATTCCTCATCTGTGTGTGTTCAAGAATTATTTTTAAGTAGAATTGAACCAATTCTGTGATTTAAATTTGACCTGTGTAGGCTTATCATGTTCTAGCCCATCAATAACCATTCTAAACCAAGTACCTGCCTCTTGGTTTTTTCAACATATATCATGTTCTCCAAACCCAAACTGTATCTAATTATATGATACCATTAGACCGATCTTGCTTCCTATTTCTGAATAATTATCATTCTCTTCATGACCTTTAATCTTTCTGAAATGAAATAATCTATCTGCAACTAAATTTAGCTGAATATATTCATAAGGGGCAATTTGTAGGATGAATTAATTATAAATAAGTTGAAATAATGACAAATAATAAGCTTAATTATATTACACCAGTATTCTAAAAGATTATATTGCACATTTTATCTGTTTATTTCCAAATCTCATTTCAAAAGCTAATACAGACAGACAGACAGTTGGGTCTCTTGCACTGATAGAATTTGTTGTTTCCTTGTCCATATTACCAATCATGGCATTTATGAAATTTCATCATACTATTTTATTTTCACATATTATTTCCATATTGTTTATTTCTTGAGGACAGAGAAAATATCTTTTAACTCTATGCCAGCTGCTATTTAATATATAGATATATTGACCTAGCGTGGCATTTTCTAACTACCTCACCAAGAGGAGAACCTTGCCCATTTTACTCTTTTAGTTCACATTACTGTGCTGTATTTTCTTAATAGCCCAAAATAACTTCTGTCATTTATTTGTTTACCTTTGAACATTTTATGTCTCTAAGCTTTTACCTTAAGAGTCTGCCTCCCGGTTCACCTGGGTGGCTCCATCAGCTCAGGCCATGGTCCCAGGGTCCAGAGATCAAGCCCCACATCAGGCTCCCTGCTCATCAGGGAGTCTGTTTTTCCCTCTGGCCCTCCTCATGCTCATGTTCTCCCTCTTTCTCTTTCTCTCTTTCTCCCAAATAAATAATTTACCTTAAGAGTCTGCCTTTCATAAAAACAGAGACTTACCTTGCTTAGCACTGAATTTCCTGGGGTGGGGGTGGGTGGTTGGACAGGGAAGTATATCTAACTTTCAGTAAATACTCAATAAATACTTGCTTAATTGAATAACTACTATGTCTTCAGTAATGTGGGAACTAATTTTGTGGAAATAATGATTCTAAAACTACAGCACGTGGTATGATAGGTACAATAAAAATCACATTTATGAGGGGGAAAAACAGCCCCTGATGCACTTTTTGCATCTCACACCTGATTTTAGTCTCCAGCAGATAGGATGTTTCTCAGAAATACTTGTTGGAATTTGACTCAGTTAAGTGGCTAAAATCTAATTTTCTGATTAGAAATCCATTAATGTGGGTGATTTATATCTTCATAAATTAGAATTATGTTAGAATATTTTCCCAAGATAAAACACTTGGTATTTTTTCTGTCTTATAGTTGCAATATCACTTGTTCCCTTGTCTGAATGGCATCTTCTGTAACAGTGAGATTTTTTTGTTGTTTTTAAAGATTTTATTTGAGAGCGAGCACAAGCAAGGGGGTGGGGAATAGGGATAAGCAGACCCCTGCTGAGTGCAGACCCTGAGATCATAACCTGAGCTGAAGTCAGATGCTCAAATGACTGAGCCACCCAGGTGCCCCTGTTTTGTTTTCTTTCCTTTTTTTTTTTTTAATTAAAGATTTTATTTATTTATTTGACAGAGATCACAAACAGGCAGAGAGGCAGGCAGGACAGGGGGAGCAGGCTCCCCATTGAGCAGAGAGCCCAATGCAGGGCTCCATCCCAGGACCTTGGGATCATGACTGAGCTGAAGGCAGAGGCTTTAACCCACTGAGCCACCCAGGCGTCCCCCTGTTTTGTTTTCTTAAATTTTGGGTCATAGGCCACTTAGATGAAAGGAACAGCTTTCCCTTCTGAAAAATAAAGATGAGATGATATACCCATAATTTTATATATAATTCCATGCAGTCTCTAAAATAGGCCATGGCCAGACTTCCCAAACTATCTTGTGTCTTCTGATGGAGAAGAAATGAAACATATATATACGTACCATATCAAGAAATGGTTACTGTTGTAAAACAATGGTCCATAGAGTAGAGTTGGGCCTTTGGGTGGGAGGGACCTGACAAGTCCAAGTCTCTGGGCTTTATTCATCAGGGTGACTTCCCACTCTCCACTGACAGTACCAAGACCTCCAAACCTGAGGTGTGCTGTGAGGAGGAACCTGAAAAGTATAGGGAGGCATTGCCTTGACCAAGTGTGTATTATGTAGCTTATTTCCTGGTTGAGTATTAAAACTAAGTGGAAGTCAGTTGTATCCAATGATTCCTTGTTAGTCCTAAGCCCAGTTCAACCCTCTGAGCCTCGCCTACCTCATTTGGCATACTCCTAAGGGTTTGTCATGTTGATGTGATTTAATATGAGAGTGAGTGGAGACAATGGTTAAGAATGAAACCTGAAATTGCCTATAAGAATTCTTGGTATCTGATGGCCTGAACATTTTTAGGAAATTACAGTGGAAGTTTGAACTGTGGTTTAGGATTTTGGCTCATGGCTACCTACTATTCAAAGGTTTGACTGCTTCCATAAACCCACCATGATAAGTGAGGAATGGGCTTTTAAGGATTCATGTTTGAAGTTAATGATATTTAGTTAAAGAGGATTCTTGTGATTATTCAGGATAATTCTCTTAGGTCTCTGCCATCCGTGCTTAGACTGTACCTGCAATTGTACTGATATAAGGAAGCGTAGATTATATAGAAGTAGATTCTAGGAGGATGGGGGATGTATAAGACACAAGTAGTCTAACCAAATAAGAACAAGAGTCTCTGAAAGATTATCTTATATGCGAATTATGAATTTGTATCCATTCCTGGATATTTCAGTAGGACTAAAAACAAGTAGTGTATTGTCATGAAGAATCCCTTATGTGTGAGTTGCTGGTTTACTCACTAACTATCCTTGGCATTTGGGATCCCTGCTCCTATTGCTGCTGATTAAGAAATCCATTTCATGCTTGCTTCAAAAGCACATATACTAAAATTGAAATGATACAGAGATTAGCATGGCCTCTGCACAAGGATGACATGCAAATTGATAAAATGCTCCATAGTTTTAAAACCACTCATTTCACCACCATTGTTATTGAGAGTGTGCTCTTGTAACTGGAATTTCACCTCTTATTTTATCTTTAAGCAGAGGAAATAATTGAGAGATTGATGGGCTTTAAAAGAACAGGTATATGAAAATATTCTTAACTTTAACCCATGGACATTTTTCTTACCCAAAACAGCCGAGTTAACAACCGACAATAACCAAAATGGAAGAGGACTTTAATTTCACTGGAACTTAATGACAACTACTAACATATAGGAATGGATATGAGAAATTTTGGGATAGTATAACATTAATTCTAGGTTTTCTATTTTTTTTTTAATTTTATGTTTTGTTTTTATTTCAATCTTTGCTACCAAGGACTCCATGAAATTGTGCCATTCTGGCCCATCTAAGCCACTAGTAGATCCAAGAGAGATGACAATAGTTATCTCAACTTGAAAGTCATCTTTTCTCTAAAATGGCTCAAGCAGAGCTCTTGCTTTTCAGCTTTAGCAAGTCAGGCATGGTACCAGGAGGGACATGGAATGATCTCAGCAAACAGAGGAAAGCAGTGGTTTAAGTAGCACTTCAAGTAGTAGAATAGCTCAGCTGGTCCTTCTCCCTCATTCCTAGGTAAAAAACAAAAGCTTTTGAGACCCCAGACTCTTAATTCTGTCTTGAAGGACCCCACCCTCCTGACCTCATCAAAACCCAGTTACCTTCCAAAGGACCCATCTCCAAATATCATCACATTGGGGGGTTAGAGCTTCAACATGAATTTCACGGGACACATTCAGTCATGGCAGGATTGTTGTCCCTGATATGGATGACCACAGGTCTAGGTAAATATAATTTAATAGAGAATGAAATATTGAGGGACATCCTATAGTGTAAGGAGCTGAAAAGTGAGCTATACTAAGTCTGGAAGAATTGCCTTCCAAATATCAGATAGTTGAAGTCCTAACTGTTACAACTCTGTCATATTCTAAGAATCGTTTGTTCCCCTAGTGCCAGTGGTTCCCCAACACAGGGGTTAGTAAATTATGACCTGTGTCCAAATATGACATACTGCCTACCTTTCTAAATATAGTTTTATTGAAACAGAGTCACGCTCATGTGTTTGCTTATTGCCTATAGCTGCCTTTGTGCTATAGCAGCAGAGTTGAGTAGAGCAGCTAATACCATGTGGCCCACAAAGCCAAGAATATTATCCAGCCTTTTACAGGAAGATTTGCCCACTACATCTTTAAAGCATCCATAAACTTGATTTACGGACTGTGATCACTGAAATGACAAACAGAATGATGTACCTGTGGGTGATTATTGTAAGGTGAGGCTGAAACGTTTACCAACTCTTCAACATACATGTAATCTGATAGTAATACATACACTTTCTGTAAACCTTGAGGGGGAACCCTTAGTAAAGGATTCACTTACTTGAAGGAACAGACTGATGTGTCCATAAAATGACAACTAGTGTGCAAATTGACCCAGGGTTCAGAGTTCTTTAGATTAGTGCCATAAAAGTAACTGTTACAAAATCATCTAGTTAGAATGCCATTTGAAACACCAATAGAATTTGGACTTCATAAAGATATTTTACACTTTTGTAAAATTTTGTAAATATTGACATTTTGGGATTATTAACTAAAGCTGCAAGAAAACTCATTAGCAACCTGAATTCTGTGAGCATATTCAATTGCTTTTGGAGCACTTCACCAGTATTTGAGTATTTACTGAAAAAGAAATTATGATGCCATAAAAATACTACTTTTCTCTATAGCTACAATTATTTTAAATAATTCTTAACAAAGACTGTTGTCAATCCTCATTCTTTTTCTTTTGTTTTTTTTAATAAGATAAAGCTTTATTCACTAGACTTTCTGCTTGAATTTAGATGGCTTCCTTTCCTATTAGCCCAAGATTCATAAGGCTATTTTCTTCTTTAACAAGTAGATTAAACTATTGAAATGAGAGCTGTCAATACTTCCACTTCTTAGAAAACATGTCTGATAGCCTGGTTATTCCAAAATAACATCAGCTGGCTCTATCCTATAAAGACATGCCGCATGATAACCTTAAAGAAAGGTAACACAAGGTCAAGGTTACATTTTTTAATTATATAAGCCTTATTAAATTTATTTTAGGCTGGCATGAAGAAAGGCATTAAAGGGTCAGAAAGATTATACCTCTGCCTGCTAAGCATCTAAAGATCATTTACATAAAACTCACATTAAAATTTATCATTTCTGTGGATTGTAGGCCAATTTTTCATTTTTATACAACAATCTCTTAACACCTTGGATTTGCATATCTTACAAAAATGTTTTTAAAAGTGGTTTCACATCTATTAATTCACAGCCACCCTGTGAGTATGGCAATTATGCTCTCTTTTTACAGATTAAAAATCTGAGGTTGAGAAAAGTTAGGTTTGTGATAGAGAAACCTGACTTGATTGAATCAAAATCTCCAGTTTCATGCTCTGTTTCTAAACTATACTCTTACAAAAATGACTCTGTTTTTATACACAAAAGAACAAAACAAGGATTACATATTGAATAAATATATGCAGTTATCATCATTAGGAAACAGAAAATATACTTATGGATCACTAGTTCAGCCTACACACACAGAAAAAGCCTTACTGAATGAGAAGACCTCCAATTTCAAGTTTCTTAGCTAACATTAAATTGCTCCAGTTTTAAAACTAACACAACTGATATATGATATTTTGGTCATTATTCTTGAATGTATATTTTGACATGAGGACATTTGAAGTCCTATCCTTCTCCTTTAGCTTTAGGGAGCAACTCACTCCACTCTTCTCACTCCCTTTGTCCAAGTATTACTAGTAATGGAGAAAGGAAGGTCAAGGTCGCCAGAAAATGGTATTGCGCCGGAATCACAGGGATGAACATTTTAGATTAGACCAAGGCAAACAGAGGTTTTCTTTTGAATAGCTAAGTTACAATGACTCTGTTTTTCTTTGGTCACATTCTGCTTTCCATTTAAAATTAATAGGTATATGTGGGAACTAGCACCTCTGTATATTAAGGGAAAAGGTCAATTATGTAATTAAAAACCTCTGAGTATTATAGAACCTTGATACTCTTTTTTAGTAACGCTAACAGTTCTGGCTCAGTCCGAATATAAACCAGCTATTGTAACTCAGCTCTGTTCCATTTTCTCTTAGCATTTTAGTCTTTACAATCACTATTTGTTCCTACTAAGCCAAAAACCAAAAATAATTCAGCTATTTGGTTTTCTGAGTAATTCAAAGATGTGTCAACTCATTAGGCTATTTGTAAATACAATTGCAATTAAAACAGTGTGTACTGAGGGGGTAATGTCATTAGTGTATATTTTTTAGGACACCTGTAAGGTTGTAAATCTGTAGCACAATAAGACTCAGCATAATAAAAATGTTAGAATTTACAAAATGTCATCAAATGCTTGTGGCCCACTTCTTTGAAAAACATGAATAATTCACAATACTATATATGGAATTAGATTTTGCTGCCCTGATTCCATTTAAATAAATGTGTTTATAAGTCACCAATTTCATTTTCCTCTACTTATACATGGTGACCTTTCACTTATAAGCTGAAAAGCAATCAACTCTGGGTACAGCATGAGATAAAGGGAAATAAGTTTAAATATAGTAAACATTTACATTGGCATGTGCATTAATGATTCCAAGCACATTGTTGTTTAGAGAAAAAATATGTACCAAATCCATTCACGCCACAGATATTTTTTGAGAAGTTACCATGTGCTTATTATGTATGTTACATGGTTCCAATGAAAATTAGACAGTAAAATATGCAGACACGTGGACAAGACAATAACATTCAATGCACGTTATTTTAATTTCACTTTTTAAATTCAGAATGATAATTGGTAATATGCATGATTCTTCCAAATTTCTACTTATTCTTTACATACTCCACATAGTTGTCAGCAGGTAATTTGTTGGGATGATTGGATGGGACATATTCTTAAATGTGGAGCTAATCATGAAAACAATGTTAGGGCGCCTGGGTGGCTCAGTGGGTTAGGCCTCTGCCTTCGGCTCAGGTCATGATCCCAAGGTCCTGGGATCGAGCCCCTCGTTGGGCTCTCTGCTAGGCGGGGAGCCTTTTTCCCCTCCACTCCGCCTGCCTCTCTGCCTACTTGTTATCTCTGTCTGTCAAATAAATAAATGAAATCTTTAAAAAAAGGAAAAGAAAGAAGGAAAGAAAACAATGTTAAAAAAAAAAAAAAGCTAAAAGGAGATAGCTTATAGCTGATTGTATCTAAAGTGTTTCTGCCCTCATACTTTTTTACTTTCGTTAAAGTCCATCTCAAGCCTCCCTGCCCAGTTACATTGCTATGTAGATGTATGTAGGGCTATCAAGCGCACTCTGCATAGTGCTTTGCACCTTTGCCTGTACATCTGTAAAGGTCCCATTTCGCCACGTCTTGTGTGTTTGCATGACTATTGTCTACCCTTGTGACAGAATTGGGCTACACCTTTATTCCACTGATTCTTATAGTGCTTCCATAAATAGTTGGAAAATGAACCAATCACACCACTCCTTTTTACAAAAGCCTATGGTAACTCTCCACTGCCCACTGCATTTGATTTATCTAAGCCAACAGCGCCTAAAAGCCTGGCCCCAGACAAGTTTTCAAGTGTCTTCACAGTCCCTCAGTCCACAACGAATAACTCGTTTCTTGCTCTTTTCTGCTCTGCCTTGCTCAAGAGATTCTAATTTGCCTTAAACATCTGCTTTCTTATTCTTTTACCCACATTCATTGCCCTCTCTTTTCTATAACCTGTCCCAAACATTTCTTCCTCTACTTATTTGCCTAGCACCTTACACTTATTTCTACCTTGTAACATCAAATGGAATTTAGAGTTACATCTGATCGGTTATAAGTGCCATTCTATAGAAAGAGTTTACTTTTCTCTCTGAAAGTGGGTTATGTACTGAAAAAGACCCCTGACCTAAAGTAAGTCTCAGGTCCTAACATTTACATGTTTCTGTTCAGTCAAGCAAAGCAAAGAACACAACTCTCAGATTCAGGTGGCTATTTATTTACTTATTTATTTTAAATATTTTATGTATTTATTTGACAGAGAGAGATCACAAGTAGGCAGAGAAGCAGAGAGAGAGGGGGGAAGCAGGCTCCCTGCTGAGCAAAGAGCCCAATGTGGGGCTTCGTCCCAGGACCCTGAGATCATGACCTGAATGGAAGGCAGAGGCTTTTACCCACTGAGCCACCCAGGTGCCCCTCAGGTGGTTATTTAGATCCCATTCCCTTTTCTCACTAGTTGTGAATTGAGTAAGTTACATAATATTCAAGAGTTAGTTCCCTCATTTTGCTAATCATCTCTACACCACAGGGTGATGGTGAAACTTGCATGCCTTAAATATGTAAAATTTTTGTCATTTTTTTGATAATGCCAGTAAAGTACTGAAATCCTGACTTGTCAGCCAAGTACACAACAACTTGTAGGTCTTACAACACCAAAGCTGATACGTTTGGAGTTGCTATGGATCTTATCTCTCCTTTTCAGTATATAAACATGTCTAAAGTCAGTTTCTGAGTCAAATCTCTTGGAAATAGATGGCGACTTTGGCCTCAAAGCCTCAGGCAATTTATTCAACTTCTCTGTGCCTTAAATATTTTGTGGAGTTGTTGAGAGGTAAAAGCTGCTAATATGTATAAAACATTTGGAAGAGTCTCAGATATACAAAAAACTTGGAATATGCATTAGCTATTATAATTGTTATTATGTACCTTAAAATAGGATCACCTTACTTACTGTATTAATAATTTCTATATGCAATTTTATAGACCAGTAACTCAAAATAACTTAGTGAAAAATTTAAAAGGGTGATATTCCTGAAAGTGGGAAAGATAGTAGGGAGATCACAGATCCAAGAACCATGACCTTACACTGAGTTCAGTGCCATTGAAATACATACAGTATGCATAATCTCTCATATGCTTGTTTTTCACAAAGCCAGTTTTATATATTGCCTTTGTTTTTACCTATTGTGGTTAAATCTTTAAGTGTCAGGGAATATATTTTAGGCCACACACTTTCTTGTGACCAAAGATGGAAAATTTGGATTTTTCCTCTCAGTTTCCATATGTCAATACCAGAGAAGAATTCACATGCACACTGCTTGGATTTATCACTCTTTGTTGGAAAATGGGATAATCTGATTGTCCAGATCTGACCATGGTGCTGAATTCTCTTATTTGCAATTCTTCCAGAACCATGAAATACCCAGGATGGGTAAATTTTTTTTTTCCTAAATAGAATTCCTTTTTACTTTTGTGAAAAGTACCCATCTTGAGTGAGCCAGGATGGGTACTTTTCACAAAAGAAAAAAGGGATTCTATTTAGGGGGAAAAAAATGCCTATTACATGTACTTTCTAGAACAGAGAACTACTAATGAATAATGCCAACTTCAAGACGAAGATAGGAAGAACCTGTTTGTTCCCACCACTTTTCATATAACGCACATAATTTCTTTAAGCTGAGCCAAAATGGTTATTGCTCAAGAGATAAATAGGATTAAAGTACAGCAATTTCTGAGACCATACGGTGATGGAGGTTACACCAAGGAAAAAGCAGTGAGCAACTGAAGTGTTCATGGTATTAGGGCAAGGCAACGATATACTTAAGAAAACTCATGAAGACTTCAGAATTTGATCACTTGCCATCATGTACACTTCATTCTGGTGAAGTGTAGTGTAAATATGATGTTTCATGGGGATGCCTGGGTAGATCAGTAAGTTAAGCATCTGACTCTTAATTTCGGCTCACATCATGATCTCAGGGCCAGGAGATATGAGCCCCGCCACAGGTTCCTTGCTGGGCATGGAGCCTACTTAAGATTCTTTCCCTCCTTCTCCCTTCTGCCTCACCTGCCCCCATTTATGTGCTCTCTTTGTCTCAAAAAAAAAAAAAAAAAAAAAAAAAGTGCAGCTCCACATTGTTTGAATGTATCTGATAAATTTTCTCAAAATCACATTTTCACTCTAGAAGAAAATCCACAACACGGATATATGTCCCAAACTGAAGAACATTGAGTCTAAAGAATATCCTAGCTAGGGTTTAAATATGCCACATGAAGAAGGATGCAAGATAACAGATCTTGCATCAATATAAAGGAACTAATCCTCAAAAAAATGTTTTAGCAGAACAGTGGACATTTTTATTTATTTTTTAATGATAGTAGATAATGTGCCATTACATTTCTTAAGACAGGCACTCAATAAATGTTTGTTGATAAGGGGAATTTATTTCATTTGGCTCTCAATGTAAGCAGAGCAATTGAAAAAGAGAATCTGATAACAATAATAGAAAGGGGGTACATCTGTAGAGATTTTGCTACATCACAACTGCTGTGGAAAGTAATTTATTTTGCTGAAAGCATATCACAGAAAACCAAAGGACTATGATGTAACCTAGGTTGCAATTCCTTGTGAACGTTTATTTGGTACAGTAATTATCTATGATTAGGAAAATAATGGTAAAAATCTCCATGTTCTTATCAAAGATTCATGTTGACAGCTCTCGCAGTGGAAATGGTCATAATGACGTTAAAACTGTAACCGTTACTATGGACATTGTGGCTGTGTTTTATTTTAGAAAACATAGTCAGGGCTATAAGAGGAATTATCCTAACTCTATCAACCTGTTCCCAGGGATCTAATAACAAGAAATTAGTGTAGGAGCCAAAGATTGTTGGTAGTTGACTAGTGGTTTTGGCTGTGGATTCTGGGCAGATTCTGGGCAGTTGTAGCCATCTGTTCTCCAAAATTGTTTTTTAGAAAGATATATAAAACAATTAGCAAGTTGGAATTCTATAGACTAAGCCAAGAAAATGCAATTCAGTTGAATCTGGTGCAAAATAAGGTTTATTTTAGATAAGAGAGGGGATAGAATGGCATTTGTTAGAAGCTGTTGGAGGTCAAAACAAACAACAATGGTTCAGGGGTAGAAAAATGTGACCGAGAGAGGTGGTCTTTGACATGAAAAACCATGTAGGTGGTGAAAGGTTTTGATACAAAATAGAACCAGGAAGGAAGGGCAGTAAAAAGGACAAGGTTAAAGATAGAAACAGGGCAGTTTGTGCAGAACGCATAGTGTGTTCCTCAGAACACCTTGCAATAAAGTCTTTATAAGCAGGTTCAGTAATGTCACTCATGAGTCATACTTAATGCTAAATAGGGAGACAGAACCATAGAAAACAAGCTACTAAAATCTGCCAATTTGCAAGCAAAATATGATGATTAATCCAATGTAGTCTGTGGGACAAAGCTTACATGGAGGCTAATAGTAATTGTATGTCATACACAACGTTGAATAATGCTCTGCAAGGTGAATGCTAAAAAAAACAAACAAAAAACCTTGAGGATATAACAAACACCTTAAAACAATGTAAAAGAGAAAAAAGGCTTGAGAGGGAGAATAGCTACCCAATAAATGTACAGATGATATATGTATACAAGGTACTGTTAAGCAAGAGCCAGTTAGACACAGAACCGAATGGAGAGTAAACCCCTTGCTTCAAGAATAAAAGAATTGCACCCATATACAGTGTGGCGTGGACAGTGGCTTATCAGGTTTCTCAGCCACTTTAACACATGTAAAGATGGCACCACTGTAACTCTTTTTGCAATCAATTAGTAAATTCGATTGAGAAGTTCTTACCATGAAAGATTTACTTCCTTAAAAGCAAAGCAAATGAAAATGTACGTACATAACGTTTTTTCTCTAATGCTTAAAGAGTACACGATCTGGTTTAACCTGTCAATATCAATAAAGTGTGATGGATGGAAATAGATTTTATGTGTTTATATGGATAATAATATTAGACACAACTGAAATACTTCTTGATAAACTATACCACCATTTTCTTCCCTGTTCTGCTCAGGAAAGTCTCAAGCTACTGGTGAGAAGTTCTCTTCTTTTTTAAAATATTAACAGTATGCTTTTCGTTGACAGTAGCTAGTGGTCTCAACTGACTAAATCACCTCTTGCCTTTTTAAGTATCTGTGTTAAATAACTGAAAGCTTTTCAAAATCAGCCTTTATAAGTATCTGCTTATCTAGACCCATATACCACATATTAGAATATGCTAAATTTAAAAAAATTGGAAAGTATAAGTCTAAATTATGATTACATTTTTTAAAATTATAATTAAATCTTAACTTATAAGTGTGTCAAGATAAAATCTGTTGGATGGCATATCAAGTGATGACTTCAAAACCTTTCTCATGCATAGTTTGGCCACCTACGTCCATATTGATTCATTAGAATGATTAATCCTTAAAGTTCCTGCAATCACCTTTCTTCTGGTAAAAGTCACACTTTTTGAGATTGAACCAAATTAGATAAAGATACAAATTGTTTTCAGTTCAAGTTATTTAGCTTTCTTTTTCTCTGAACATATGTCTGTGTTTTTAATTCAAGATGAGAGAAAATATAGCAAATTGTTTCAGAATAAATTAAAGAGTTTAAGATCATATTTAATAAGAACCCAAGGTTTCCTCATCAATTCCATGTTTGGGATGAATATGTATTTACATGGTTTCTCTGTTTCCTCATTTGTTAATCTTTTCTTGCATTTTAGCCTGAGAGTATCACAGCAATATTACAAAACAAAATTTGTTTCCTTGGTTAAGAGACTGACTGTCCAAAAAGATTTAAGAAATATTCAAAATTTAATGGCTTTGGTGTCCTAAATAAGACTTTTGGCTCTGTTTTAAATGTTTATAGTAGTCATTTTGTTGCAAAACCAAAAAAAAATGCTACTAAGAAGAAATGATAAGTTGTGTTCAATCCTATTCCTAATGTCAGACTGTTAATTATTATATCATTTATAATTATATTATTCTGTCAAACAATATTCTTTTCCTAGCAAGACCCTTCCAATACCCCTGATTTATTTTCTGATGTGTTTGAGACACTATAACCAATTGCACTGCATAAAATAACCAAAAATCTTATTTATGTTTGTAGAGATTTGGGTATTAACAGGCATCAGAGTTAAAATTGGATATAAAATAAGCTTGAATATAAAATTAAACCTGAACATATAAACCAGCAGACACATGACATCATTTCATTGATTCTAATTTTGAAACTTCCAAGGTAACCTACTTTTCTTCATTTTCACAGCTACCACCCTAGACCAAACCAGTCCACCTTGACACCATTAGATTTTACTTAGACAAATGGTACCCATGACATTCAGAATAAAAACTAAATATTCACTATGACTTACAAGGAAATCCTACATGTATGGGGCTCTGTCTCTTCTGATCTCATTTCTTATGACTTTTGCCATCCCTCCAATATTTACACAAATGGCTTCTTTCTGCTGACCAAGTGGGCCACCTCTTCCATTCCAAGTTCTTTGTACTGGCTCTTCTCTCTTGGAATGTTCTTTGTCTCTAATCCCTGTCAGCCTCTTTTTATCTGTCATGTGTCTGCTTCCAGATCACCTCCTCAGAGGGCATTTTGGTAATGTCTCTCCTCTGATGCTACCAATTGCCAAATCATTAGCTATCGCATAGCTCTCTGTATTTCTTAGTAGTATTTAACAATCTCTATTTAATTACTTGAACTTTCAGGAGAGGAGGCATTTTGTCTGTCTTATCCTCTGTTGCATCTCTAATTGCTAGTACACTGCCTGGCTCAGTAAATATTTGTTAAATGAATCCTTTAGCATAGCCAATCAAACTGGAATTCACAGTGAGTTTGGGGAGGAACTGTACAAATAATATGATTTTTAAAAAAGCACAGAGAACCTTTTTTAAAAAGGAGGATGAGGATTCCAGGTGCAAGAGAGCAGCCTTTCAGTGCCTCGTAAATGTATAAAGAGAATAATGTAAAACGTCAAGAAGTTGGGGGACAATGCTTCAAGGGTTGTGTATATTTCTGCACTTCTCATGGCAGTTTCTCTTTCTGGACTATCTTTTCAAGTATATGTAGGAACAGCCTTGGAAGAGAGAGAAAATATCACCTTTTAGGGCGAAAGGCAGATTGTTTTGCTGTCCACGATAATAGAGATGTCTCCCTCCAAATCAAAAGCTGGACAGGTTTGCTAAAGTCTCCCTCTAGGAGACCAGGGATTGCTTAACCTCAGAACTCCTCAGGTGTGGCACAAACCCATGTGTGCAACATCTGCCCGGGCTCCTTCATTACCCCCATGGACTTGTAGGGGAAAGGGAACCGATGCCAACGTAAAGTTCATGCTTCTTGCGAGACCATAATAAAGTTTAGACATAGGAGTCTCCTGTCTTCTGCCAACATATATAAAACGGTGCAGACTCATGTGTTAGCTTCTAAGCTGGGTAAATGTTCAGACCCTCCACAGTTTTTGACACAATGATACCATAAGCCGATGTGTTTAAAAAAATGACCAAACAAATTATAAATAAATACAAAATAAAAATAAAGTGACCGTATTGTTAAACCCAATGGAAATTACTATTAAAAATGCCACTGATGGGGGTGCCTGGGTGGCTCAGTTGATTAAGCGACTGCCTTCGACTCAGGTCATGATCCTAGGATCCTGGGATCCAGTCCCAAGCCAAGCTCCTTACTCAGTGGGGAGCCTGCTTCTCCCTTTCACTCTGTCTACTATTTCACCTGCTTGTGTTCTCTCTCTACGTCAAATAACTAAATAAAATTTTCAAAAAATGGCACGGAAGGAATGATTTAAAAAAAAAATACACTTATTTCGGCTTTCTATTTCTTCCTGGTTCAGTTGTGGTAGTTTATGTTTCTAGGAATGCATCCATTTCTTCCAGATTGTCAAATTTATTGGCGTAGAGTTGCTCATAGTATGTTCGTATAATAGTCAACTATCATGTGATCTCCCTGATATGAGGAAGTGGTGATGCAACATGGGGGCTTAAGTGGGTAGGAGAAGAATCAATGAAACAAGATGGGATTGGGAGGGAGACAAACCATAAGTGACTCTTAATCTCACAAAACAAACTGAGGGTTGCTGGGGGGAGGGGGTTTGGGAAAAGGGGGTGGGATTATGGACATTGGGGAGGGTATGTGCTTTGGTGAGTGCTGTGAAGTGTGTAAACCTGGTGATTCACAGACCTGTACCCCTGGGGATAAAAATATATGTTTATAAAAAATAAAAAATTAATAAAAAAAATACACACACACACACACACACACACACACACATGCACATACATATATATAGTCTGAATTCTACATTCCCCAAGTACTGAATCAGGTCTCAGGCCTGCAATGATGCCTCCTACCTCTCCTGTGGTTTGGGGCTAATCTGTGTTTTAATAGCTCTATTGATTTCCAAATCCATGCTGGAATCCTGCTGAGGAGGCTGAGGTTTAAAGCAGGCACTTCTCTCCCACCTCCTCCCACTTTTTAGATTACAATTTGCTTTTAAAAATCCACAAAGGATTCATGGGACACCTGGGTGGTCCAGTGGGCTAAGCATCTGCCTTGAGCCCAGGTCATGATCCCAGGGTCCTGGGATTGAGCCCAGCATTGGGCTCCCTGCTCAGCAGGGAGCTTGCTTCTCCTTCTGCCTGCAGTTCCCCCTGCTTGGGCTCTCTTGGGCAGGTTTTCTCTGACAAAGAAATAAAATCTTAAAAAAAAAAAAATCCACAAAGGATTCTTATGAGAGCCAACTGTCGGAGTATTTGGAAAACTTTGAGAACCATCCCTCGAATAGCACAATTGTTTGTTAAATTTAAAAGAAAACATAAAATTACTTTTTTAACAGAAAGGAAACCCTGAATGAAAAGAATGGAAATTCTGCCATGACTAGGCTTTCTGGAGAAGACCTGTGAAATCTTGCGTTCACTCAATAAAGACTGTCTACAAAGTATGTGTTCATGTCCCACTTTGCTTTTGCTCTGTATAGAAATATGAACGTGACCTAATCTTAAAATGCGCCTTGCTTCCAGACAACAAAGAGTTCTTTAACAGTGATCTGGGCCAGGCACTATTCTAGATACTGGTCCTTTGTCCGTCTATAAAACAGACACACATTTCTGCACTCCGGTGGCTTATGTTCTAGGAAAGTGATTGTATGTGGGCACCGTAGGGGTTGGTCGGGGTCCCAGATAATGAACAACTACATGACAAACTTGGATTGCCAAGGGTGGTAAGTGACAGGAAACACTGGGGCAAACTGTATATTGACCAATCACGGACACATCACTGAGGCTCCCCAGTGATGAAACAGACCTCCTAATGCTTCCGTGCACTACATTGTTCCAGCTGCAGAATGACATTCCAACTCACTTGGGGGTTAGCTTTCTAGGGCTGCCACAACCAAACACTTTATGACCTGGCCGCTTCAACAACAGAAATGCATTTTCTCCCGTTTTGGAGGCTAGAAGTCTAAGATGAAGGTCCGTGCAGGCTCGGTGTCCTCTGAGGCCCCTCTCCTCAGCATGTAGGCAGCCACCTTCCCCGTGTCCTCACGTGATTTTCTCTTCTGTCTCTTGTGGATCCAATTTCCTTGTATAAGGACATCAGTCAAACTGCATTAGGGCCCACCCAAACAGCCTCCTTTTAACTCAATCACCTCTTTAAAGGTCTATTTCAAAATGCAGCCATATTCTGAGCTGCGATGGGCTGCAGTATAGGAATCTGGGAAGACCCAATTCAACCTGAACACTTCTCTCAGAGTTGAGAGACAGCTGGGGATTAATACCCTGGTTTTATCTTCTCACAACACTGCTCTCTGAAACATACTGAATTTTGATACACTAAATTCACAGCACCTGCTTTTTAGAATAATTTATTGTGAACCCCTAAAGTTGCCACTGCCCCAGGAGGAGTGTGGCTTGGCACATCCACCTGGTGAGGGTTCCTGGCAAGTGTAAGGCAAGTGGTGGTTAAGACAAGGAGGCATAGCTCCCTTCCAGTCTCTTCCCACGTCAGCTTTGTGTCTCGCGACAGAGCATAGCCCATGCATGGAGTGGCCTAGGAGCAGGAGAAGTAGTAGAAGATTTTCTCATACAGCTGCTGTCTGTGTGTGCTTATAATGCCTGCTTTGAGTCCTTCACATGTAAGGAAAATCACTGATGGGAATATAATAAGCTCTTCTGATTTTTTTTTTTTCCTGATCCTGAAACAAACTGGTTTTAAATTAGGGACCAGATAGAATGCAAAGTAAAAGAGCAAGTAGTCGCACAGTGTTTCAGCAAACAGGTATCGACCATGTTTGCCAAGTGTAAAAGGACTGCCTTCTCAGGGATGACGGGGTAGTAGCATTACCAAAGTGTGAAGGTCTTAAACTAGCAGGTACAGATCGGGAACTGTAAGAGATTCGGTATAGACAAAGCTAGGTCAGGGGCACAGATCAAGCAATTAAAGGGGAGGATTGGGCATGAGATCATTGAGGATTCTTCAGAGTCTGGTAGGAATTCCATTTGCATTTGGTAGTCATTTGTTATCTATTGAATTGAGAAGCGTTTAACTGAAGCATTTGATGGTCACATTTGCATTTTTGAAAATGAATTCTAGTGACCAGATGACAGACAATTTTAGGTACTTTCTTTTTTAATATCTAGAGAAGATGTTTCAAGACACCATTAAACCAAGGGACTATAATCCAAAACATTTGTTTCATTGTGTGCTTTAGAGATGTGATTCTGGCAAATGATTCAGTGCACGAAACAAGAGAATAAACATGAAACACTTTTAAAAATGAGGTGTGCTTATCACACTGGGGCACTGTGTTTTAAATTATTACATGCTCTGATCTAGGATGCATGTAGAGAAAATGTTTTGCATAGGCATAATAGGAGATGTGTGCAAAGCTGCTTATTAAATCATGGCCAAATTTGGATACAAAGTACCCCCCAGTAGGAGAATGGGTAAGTATTTGTGATATGTTCATAAACTTGTATCAGATACAGAAATGTACAGGGAAGAGTTCAAAAATATCCTGGTGTAAAAACTGCTTCATATAAACTGACAGTGTTTATGTAAATTTGTGAAAACATAAAGCAATGAAACAAGGGTACACAAATTTTCAGTTAAAGTCTGCAAACATGGTCTGATGGAAAAATGGAAAACACACCAAACTTATGGTGGTTGTGCCTCTGAGAGAGAAGGTAGGAAAGAAACTTGGAGACAGGAAAAAAAACAGTGGGGTGGGGGGGCTACTCTTTCGTGTTTCCAGGTTTCTAAAAATGACAGAATATAAATATAGTTAACTATTGGAGATGAGTACACCTGTCTTTCGATCTCTGTATGATTCTATAATTGTTTAAACTTTTCAAAAAATTTTTGAGAGAAACTTTTCTTACCTGTGATCCCTTATTTGTAAGATCTACAGACCATGGCTTCCATTCATATATTTATTGTCTCATAACCTCCCTGTGATGCAGATGGGTTAATGTGGGGGTCTTTTTCCTCATTCCACCCACCAAGGCTCAGACATGAAGTGCCGCACCCCAAATTTTTCTCACAATTATTAAGAGGTAAAGCAGAGGTTCCTTCCCAGCAACTCAGAGACTCAGACCACTGCCTCTCTAGCTCTCCTGTAGTGCCTCCGTCAGCATGACAAAGAATTCCTGAACGTACCCAGAATTGGTAAAAGACAAAACAAAACAAAAAACCCACACACAAAAAGAAATTTCAATGGGCCTCCTCTATCTTCCCTACTCCATACTTTGTTATGTTAAGAAAACCTGAAGGACAGGTGCTCTCAAATTTATGGCCGCAGGTGATCCAATAGAGGAAGGTCCTGCATGACTTTGAATTTCAACTCCACCACATTCTAGCTTTGTGGGCTTTGGCAGCCACAATCTTACCTACACTCTGTTTCAGAAAGTAGTCCTGTTTCATTCTTTTGCATGTAGCTGTCTAGTTTTCCCAGCACTACTTAGTGAAAACACTTTTTTTTCCTCATTGTAAATTCTTGCCTCCTTTGTCATATTAACTGACCGTATAACTTATTCCCGGGGTCTCTGTTCTGTTCCATTGATCTGTGTATCTGGTTTTTGTGCCAGTACCATACTGCTCTGATGACTACATCTTTGTAGTATATCTTGAAATATGGTCTTATAATACCTCCAGCTTTGTTCCTTCTCGGGGTTGCTTTGGCTAGTCAGAGTATTGTGTGGTTCTACACAAATTTTGGTATAAAAGGTAAGAGTCAGGGAAGCCTGGGTGGCTCAGTGGGTTAAGCCTCTGCCTTCGGCTCAGGGCATGATCTCAGGATCCTGGGATCGAGCCCCACATTGGGCTCTCTGCTTGGCGGGGAGCCTGCTTCCTCCTCTCTCTCTCTCTGCCTGCCTCTCTGCCTACTTGTGATCTCTCTCTGCCAGATAAATAATAAAATCTTTAAAAAAAAGTAATAGTCAATGATATTGTAATATCTATATAACAGGACAGATGGTAGCTATACTTGTGAAAATAGGATACTCTATAGACTTGTCAAATCAGGATGTTTGTACTCCTAAAATTAATGTAACATTGTGTGTTAACTATACTAAAAAAAATGTCATTTGAATTAACATTGTGTTCTTAGGAATAGATAAAATTACAGAAGATGAGTGGACAGTGTGACAAGTATTTAAGGAAGGTTATCAGCCTGTATTTCAGGGCATGGAAACATAAGGACTTGGTTCTCCATTGTGTAGATTTTCCAAGGAAAGACCCAAACCTTTAGTCTGGGCTTTCTTCACTGATTGACTGCATGGCCAGGGACCTGATTTTGGTTTTATCTTGTTTATATAGCCTAGGTATCAAGATCCTATTTTTTCCCCCTTCTCAATAAAAATATTAATAAACTGTATGGTATTTTTAAAAAGTGGATTTAGCAAGACACACTTGAGTACAAACACATTTTACTATAAAACAAAGAAAAAAACTTGTTGTAGTGAATGTGAGTTTCATTCTAAATACTTGTATTTTTAATAAAAAATGAAACTATGTATAAAAGGTGATAAAGACAGTCACCCTCCCTCCTCAAAAAAAAGATATCTCATTAAACATATTTTCCAGTTGCTGTTTTAAAATAGCATAGCGTATTCTGTTGTATATATCGTAGAATGCATCCTAAGGATTCATAAAAACACATAAGATGCCCATTTACCTCCATGCATAAATGTACTGAAAAAGCTCACTATAGCCATGGGAAGCAAAACAGGTCTTGAAACTTTTTAAATGTCTTTTGTTTGTTTGTTTTCTTAAGATTTTATGTATTTATTTAATGGAGAGATAGAAAGCACCAGTAGGCAGAGTGGCAGGCAGAGGGAGAGGGAGAAGCAGGTTCCCCGCTGAGTAGGGAGCCCCGTGCTGGTGCTTGATCCCAGGACCCTGGAATCACCACCTAAGCCGAAGGCAGCCACTTAACTGACTGAGCCACCCAGGTGCCCCAGTGTTTTATTTTCCTGTAAAAGGAAATAAATATGAAAGCTGGTACCAGAGCTCATCCAAAACTCCCTCATTAGAATTAGCATTTGAAATCCAAATTCGGGGGGAAAAAAATCAATGATGTACTTTCAAAGATGGAATCAATAGTTTTGTTTTTTTTTTAAAAAGAAGTTGTGCACATTGTTTTAGTACCGTTATAGAAACGGTGTCACTTTTATCTGACGCTGATCTTCAAAAGCCGGTGACCTTGTTTGGGTTTCAATAGAAAAATCTCTCATGAATTTACATGGCCCTGTTAGCTATATGATGTTGATTGCAAAGATATAAAACCAAATAATGCCATAAAACAGCCCTTCAGGCACACTGCCTTTTAAGCTATTTGCATAAAGGTGGACTGCATGTTGTTATGTGCACGTAGTAAACTCCCAGATCCAAAGGAAAGAATAAACTACTCCTTGGATTTCCGAACACTCAAAAAGTATAACCAATACAATAATCTCACAAAGCAACCTGAAGAGAAGCAAAAAGAAAGCATATTGAACTGGGGGCATTAGCATTTAGTTTCTTGTATATTGCATGCAATCTTGAAACAAATGCTTATCACCTAAACATCCTTTTTAAAAATGTGGAAATAAACATTATTGGCAGACTGGGTTTGGTAAGAGAAGAATAAGTAGAAGAAATGTAATTTTTTTAACCAACCCTTCAAGTAGGTAATGAAAATAATGAAGTTAGGCAATAAAATAATAAAGTATAAAATACTTATTCGTTAGTCTCTTAGGAAAAGAAAAATATTCTCATTGGTGTTTCTTTGAGATTTCTTCTGATATTTTAAATGTCTTTTTTTTGTATGCGTGCCATGTAAGTTCATATTAATTTATACTTCTGTGAAAGATTTGTTTTAAATATGAATCACTGCTGAGTTAGTATTTTACTTATATTTATGCAATTAGAATTAAATGTGTGATTCTAGTCAAAAATTTTGGATGGCTGAAATATAGCTGTTTCTAGAAAGTTAACATACGTTTCACCACTGGTATCACAAAGCCATAACCGGGCAAATAATTCTGATTTTCTGTTTTTCCAAAATGTTTTGAAATAAGGGCTGTTTTACTTTGTACTCTTGGAGAGTATAGTAGATTGATTTTTCTTTGATTCTGTATCAACTGTAAAGAAAAAATATAAGAGATGAGCCTCTTTTAACTTGTATGATCAAGGACTGTTAATTTGTTTCTCAGGGTTGAATGAATCTTATTTTTAAATAAGGGATTTGATCAAACAATATTTGATATTCAATGACACTGGAAGTTCTTAAGAAGTGTCCTGAAGATGGATCACCCTGAAGACAAGGAAAAGCTGAGTTGGTGGCACTTCACGCTCCCCACCCACTTGACCCAAAGTGGTTATACTTGTTTCTGTAAAACATGCTTTATAATTAGAGGATGTTATCCAATCATAAAAATGTCTATTACCAATTTTCTCCATAGCTGCTAAAATATCTTCACCTGTAATAATATATAAATGATGATTTGCAAGTGTAAAAAGCTAATATATGCAGCACTTTCTAAACCCAAAGAATTCTTCCAAGGGGTGTAAAGTTAATTCATTCAGAGTTTAAAGAAACCCTTTCAAAAATTCATATATTAATATATCTCCGGATAATATGTCTGAAACCTTTACTATTCATTCATATTCTTATACAAAGATAATACAACTCTGTTAGAAAACTGAGACCCTCCAAAAAATTAACAAGCTCATACTGTTAGTTTATTAGTACTCCTATTTAAATTAAAAAACAGAACCTTTTAAGCATCTGCCTTTGGCTCAGGTCATTATCTCGGAGTTCTGGGATCAAGCCCCACATCTGGTTCCCTGTTCCGTGGGGAGTCTGTTCCTCTCTCTCCCTCACCCCCACCTACCCTCTCTCTCTCTCTCTCTCAAATAAATAAAATCTTTAAAAAAATAAAAAATAGAACATTTTCAGCTTTCAAACTGACAACTATCAAAATCTGATAGAGCTCCATCCCAAAGAAAGGTGATAAAAAGAAGATTTTCTCATTTCTGAGGAGAGTAGAAGGTGGTAAGCTTCTGGAAAGCAATTTGTCCGTAAGCATCAATAGTTTTAAAAATGTTGTATATTGTAAAACTTCCAGGAATTTCTCCAAAGGAGACAATCATATTTAAAACTATTTAAGTATGTGGTTGTTTATTATAGTATTAAATGTAATTCCAAAGTAAGTTGAAAAAAATTCTTAATAGTGCAAATTTAAAATAAAATATGGAATGTTCCTTTTATGAAATATTATAAAAATTATGTTTACTTCTACATTTTTAGTTTTTGTAGAACAAATTGTCGCCTCAAAAATGAAAAGACATCTCCATATAATAAGATCTCAACTGCCTATAAGTGTATATTTATACACCCTTATATTTGGACCCCCCAAAAGTGAATTCAAATGTTCTATAATAACCGTTAGATGAGGACCCCCTGTAGATTGATTAAATTTGGATTAACTCCTAATGTCACATCATATACAAGTCTAGATTATCTCCTCCACACAGCTTTTGGAATTTTTCAAATTCTATACAGTTTCTTCTCTACTTGTTTTTCCATGGATTCCTGCTCCAGATTTGCTGACGTAATGTCTCCTATAGTAAGCTAAAGACCAACTCTTTCCTATCCTTCTCCCCACAAAAAAATGACTTGCTTAAAACATTCTGTAAGAATAAATTTTACTAAAACTTTGAAAGAAGTGAGGGTGGCATCATCCCATACTAGGCAAGAATTTTTTTCCCCTTCCACCTCCTAATTACTCCCTCCAGCCAAACCTTCTTTCTGGAAGAACCCGCGAAGTCTGCCACTTCCTCACCTGTGTCGATTCTGTTGGCTTGAGACTCTGAGGGTTTCCACATGACTGGATGTGAGTTTAAAAAGATTATTTTTTTTTAAAGATTTTATTTATTTATTTGACAGAGAGAGATGATAAGCAGGCAGAGAGGCAGGCAGAGAGAGAGGAGGAAGCAGGTTCCCTGCCGAGCAGAGAGCCTGACGTGGGGCTCGATCCCAGGACCCTGAGATCATGACCTGAGCCGAAGGCAGTGGTTTAACCCAATGAGCCACCCAGGCGCCCTAAAAAGATTATTTTTTAAAGAAAATATAATCATGACTTTGACAGGATTCCTGAGGAACACATATTTTTGTTATTATAAATAATAAAGATTTTTAATGGCAACTAAGCCTATAAAATTAGAAAAAATAAGATCGTTTTGGCCTGTTGAAAACTCTTTGTGATTCAGATAATACAAGTCATCTCCCCCATCCATCTGTACGTACGTTACCTAAGAACGGCATCTATACCCTGAGTCTTACAAGAACTGTTTTTGCTCTCTGGGTGTGTAGGGGAATGATTTCTTACCTGCTGTCCACCAGCCCTACAGTTCAAATCACTGAGCTGCCTTTGCTACACCCCAGACCCAATCAGTGTCTGTCCTCTTTCTCTCTTTTTTTTTAAACCAAGCTCCAGTATTAAATGATAACATTCATGTAGCTAGGAGGCTACATTTAAACGGGCAGAGGGAAAAGGGAGAGCAGTCTTCATCCTACACACATTGGTCGCCCTCCTAGGCCTATTTGGATTCCTTCAGCCCCCTGCTGTGATCACCTTGTAGTGTGGTCTGCTGTGATCACCTTGTAGTGTGGTCTGCTGTGATCACCTTGTAGTGTGGTCTGCTGCTCCCTGTTTTCCCTCTTGGCCTTCTCTCCCCTTCTTTTTTTCCTCTCTCTTCCTTTTATTGCACAAAACCTACTTGTATGTGCACAGGCACATATATACATCCCTATATACAAACAATGGCATATGCCATTGTAAATGCTTGGAATGGCTTGGCCATGGAGACTTTTATCTTACTGCTTTAATCTGTGTAACCTGGGAAAAGGTGGGTGATTTTCCACCCAACGGGATCTTGGACCGAGATATGAACATACAATACCTACAGAATGTGTCATTTTAATTAACATTTTGGATTAATACTTTGCTCTTGATGTCTTGCCACCTAGGTCCACGGGGGATGCTAAGGAACAGGGCCATGACAAGAAGCCATCCAAGATCCCCCTTTCTTGTTTGCTGTAGTCAGCTGAGAATTGAACCATTTTAGAAGTATTCTATACTGAACCATTTTAGAAGTATTTTTAAAATGTACATGAACTAAATGAACTATGTACGGTGGCTACTTTAATTCTAGCCCCCTTGTCCTACCTACATGATAAAGGATTAAATAGCAAGAGAGAAATGGAGAACCACTGCCTGGGGACCCCAGCTTTGTACACCCTGTCGCATTTACAGCTATGGCTTTCTCACTTTCTTTTTATGCTGGAATACAGAGAATATGGCTAGGAGAAGGGGTCTGAATCTCTTATTATTTAAATAGAAAAGTAGCTGGAGTATCTCTTTGGTTTTCAGAAAATCCACAGGAAAAGAGGAAGATCTAAATGATACGTTGAGGAAAAAATATCTAGATCACAAGAAGTGGCACTAGTCTTACAAGACTTAACCAAATCAACCTCAATAAGGATATCCTTGAAAATGAGGGAAACACCCCCCCAACCCGGACTACTGTAACGCCCTCTTTTTCTCATTCTGTTCTTGGTTAGGAGGAACAGAAATGTATGGGGAACTAAAACAATAATACCCACAAGGTGGAATGATACATCAGTTCTTATATTTACAGCTTGTTCCCTTGCTCATATCCCCAGACTCTCACTAAGTTTAATTCCCTAGTACTCCCCATCTAGGACCTGGTTTCTCCCTCGAAGGCACTCATGCTTCTTCACTGTCTAACAGGTGGGGGTGGAGTGGAAAATCCCAATAGAAGTGAAACATGTGTACTGAGTTTTTAAAATTAAACTTTTAGGCAATATTCCCCTAAATATGATGCTCAGGCCTTCTAATGCTTGTAGTTCATTCCCCAGGAATGGTTTATGTTTGAAATAAGCCTGTCAAGGATAGAAAGGAATCATAATGATCATGAGAGGTGTTTATTTTTCTGAACTTGAAATTATAGATTTACAAATAAACACAGACACATATGAGATTGGGTTATCTGCATTTTAAAGGGGATTATTATCAACTAAATGCTTCATAGTGCAGATTTCCTGGCAAGTTTTATCACCATGATAATGCTTAGACGGGAATCTCTGTTTAGAATTATTCTGTCAATACAAACCAGAACTCTACTAATGGTTTTCTGTCTACAATTGCAACTAACCTTTTCTTGTTTGACATTAGAAGTGTGTATGATATCAATTGCCAGTGTCTCAGAGGATTTATTTATCTAGAAAGGAAGCACTTTGATTCATAAAAGCAATTTGTATTTTAATTACTAACTTGGCAGGATACTTGGCCAAATGCCAGCACCATAGCAAATAAGATCAATAATTTAAACTATCAAGAAATGTGAAGTTAGGAATTTCTCAATCAACTAATTATTTATCCGTTACTTATTTCAATGTTATTAAAATCATTAATTGAAAGTTTAATGGGCATCAGAATGGGCAAAAAAAATTATTTTCTTGAATATTCTGAGATCCATTGATGCCCACATTATAGAGTAGAATTCATGAATTCAGTCTAAATATAAAACAATTATTTTATGCTCGCTCTGAGAAATGCAGTAAGCAAATAGAATTGATACAGAGAACAGATTTAGGTTTTTAAGTAACTACAAGTTCATCACACACTCTTTGACCTTCTACTGAACCATTGTGTGATTCAAAGGAAGTCCACAAATATCTAAGATGTGGTAATTTCCCTTTAAAAGTACCTGGCCAATTTTAGGAAATATATTCAATATAAGATTAATTACAATACTGTATGATAAGTTTAATAGTAAAACATGACCATTGTCAGATTGTGAGAGCATCCAGAATTGTAGAATGGTCAGAAATTAAATTAATTAATCCTGAAGGATTGATAGGACTAAAAATATGGAGAAGGAGCACATCTTGAAAAAGAAAGGAAGACCCATGGTGGCTTTGGGAGGCAGTGGAGAAAGGAAGATAAGTTCAAAGAAAAAAAAAAATGGGCTATATCATCAAAGATCACTTGAAAACTGTAGCAAAATGGACACTTTCTAACATTAGATGCTCAGGAAAATGCCCAGATCCTCTGTGATGCATTATCTATCCATCAACTTTGCTTTTGTTTTGAGATTATTAAATGATGATCAACTTTTCATTGGCTCTATGTGAATAATTATGTAGATACATTTAGTGTGCTTTGGGAAAGAACAGTACCGGGGACAAGGAAACCTGCACTCTCATATAGTATTATGAACCCTGGCTGTGTATCTATATACACTAGTAGGATGTAACAGTTAATATATATCAGAGGACTCATGAATGTTGTGTTTCTTACCACCAAGTGGTGGCCTGTGTGTTCTCCTACTCGTCCATATTTAACCCATTAAATAGAGAATCATATTTTATTAAGTCAACTATTATAAACAATTAATTATAAAGATAGCTTAAAAATTGAATAAAAATATTTTTCACCCTCTTGGGAAAAAAGCCATACATAAGCAATGTTCTTAGAATAATACAAAGTTGGTGTGTTGGAGATAATTCAGATATCCCTCTAAGTGTATGCAGTCTGGGTCAGGTAGACAATCTCTCAGTCACCTTTCGCATTTCTGGAGAGGTCATTTAAGAGTTGGATCAAGGCCAGGGGCTTGTGGACCTACTATTTTAATGGTTTTGTAAGTTTTGCCTTATAAGAAGAGATTTTTTCATGAATTCATCTCTTGTACCAGTGCCACACACCTATATCTTATTATCAGAAGAATGTTTATTTACAATTGCTCAAACAAATTAGAATTTGCAGTCCAATCATTCATTTAATTGGAACCAATTTAAATATTAGTGTAAACAGAGGAAAGTGAAAGATTGCAAGAAAAAGGTAGAAATCAAAAAGTTTTAAATTTAACAAAATTTGAATTAAAAGATTTCTTCCGTTTTCTTTCTTTGACTGTTTGTTCATTTGTTTGTTCCTTTCTTTTGGCACTAGACTGGAAATCTTACTTTATAGTTTAATCACACTCACTGCTTTAAACTGCAACAGGGGAAACTTCTCAACATCTGTGTGACCCATGGCCATATCATTCAGCGTTTTTTAATACTTCTAATTACCCTTTAGTGCTCTATCTACCAATGTCAGAGCAGAAGCAGCAAGTTTGTGCTGTGTGACCAGAAATAAGTGTATTTTCTTATTATAATGTGTAAAGAACACATGGGATGTCCAAAATCCATCTCCAAATGGAATGTCCAAGTCCATTTTAAAATGGGACAATGAAGCCTGGCTTTGCATGGCTGAGCTCTACTCAGTTATAGAAGAGGAATACAGGATTCCTCTCTCTGCTTTTATGCATGATCACTTTCTGAAGCACGTCTATAGAGAGCATAAAACGGGAAGTTATAGTGAGGAGTTTATTTTTCACAATGCTAGATTTTGTTTCAAGTAGTGAATCACTAGGATTTTTCAGTAGAATCATATAAAAAAAGACAAAAACCCTCTTCATTAGACAGGGTTAAGAAAATATAACACAAAGATAATTTTTCATTGTTTTCATCACTAACAGATATAAATCAAGTTCCAGATCTGATAGAAATTTGTTTCCTTATGTAATCTCTGGGGTCATAATTCTATCTTTGCCTGTTAATTTAATATTCAATATATATGAGATCACAATTATTTTCTTTCTTCATTACTATTCCATATTTTCTAGCTCTTCATAAAACGAAACAAAGAACAGTGACTTTGTCTAGCAACTGTGAATGTCAACGTAGATTTTCTTCAGTTCTAAGAGACACCGTGTTCTTTTTCTGTTTGTTTCTGTACTTTGCAGGGAAATATAACAGTGTTAAAAATAAGAAAACTTAAACTCTCAACTCATACAAGAGGGGTTAGAGGTACTTAAAAAATAGAAGACCTTACTTCAAAAAGTATCAAAATTCCTGAATTATATTCACTGTGCACAACACAGTTGAATGGCTCTTCTTGAACAATAGGTTAACCTAAGTGTCCTATTCCCCATTTGTAGTGCTATCAGGAACATATAAATGTGTTTTGTTTTCTATTGATTTGTTCCTCTTATCAAGTAAAGATTTATGTCTTGTTTTCTAAACAGCCTTGAAATACAGACTGCTGCTCTGGTTCCAGACATTTCAATAGAACTTTATGTAAACCAAATGCCTTGGTTTCTCCAACCTCATCACTAATGTCAGTGCATTTTAATGTCTGCTTTTTTTTTAATCCATTGCATAAATTAAACAAATCAGTGTATATTCACAAGCCAGAGACTTATAAAAAAATCAATCCAAGCCTTAAGAAATTAGGCAACAAACCAAAAAGAATGATGACATTTCTTGGTTTCTAAATTGCATCAATATTGTGTTTCAAGAGTTATTTGAGAATTCTGTGGAAGATTGAATGTCTTTATATTTTGAAAGAATGTTTTCCTAAGCTTATTTTCTATGAAAACTTAAAAGAGTTAAAAAGAAGACATATTTGTAATTCAGCTTCACCAGAATGTATTAGGAAAACACAATGATGTTCCAGTTTGGGATATTAGCACATCATCTCTCCTGGTGTATACCCAGCTGTGGAAGAAGTATGCTCCCTTCCTATACTCAACTTTAGTAGTGGAAACATTCATTGTAGAAATAAGAATATCAAGATTCCAGCTGCAGCAGGCAGCCAAGAAAAAAAAAAAATGTGGCAGGTTTATTGAATCCCCAGTCAAAACAGAGAAAAGGTCGGTCTGTAGTCAGTGTTCACAGATGAAGCATGGAGCGTATAGGAGAGTATCTAGACTGTGAAAGCAGGGAGCTAGGTACCAGTGAAACCATACATATGTGTGTATCTACGAGGGTTCTCCAGAGAACCAGTGTAGCATGTGTGTAGTATATATGTTAAATATTTATGTAGAGATTTATTATAAATAATTGGCTCAAGTGATTATGGAGGCTAACAAGTCCCAAGATTTTCATGTTGAGTCACCAAGCTGAAGATCCAAGAGAGCCAGTGGTTTAATTCCAGTTTTAGTTTGAAGGCTTAAGAACTAAGGGAATGAATGGTGTAGTTCCAATTTAAAGTGTCAGTAAACTCCCAATCCAGGAAGAATCTATGTTTCAGTTCCCGTTCAAAGGCAAGAAGAAAGACTACCTCCAAGTTCAAAGAAATTAGTCAGGACCCATTTTTTACTTGGTCTATTGATTTAAATGTTAATCTCATTCCAAAAATCCCTCACAGATGCACCCAGAATTATGTTTGGGCAAATATTTGAATAGCCCATGACCCAGTCAAGTTGACACATTAAATTTACCATCACCATATGCCAAAGATTAATTAGAAATACATGTGCTAAGTGTATCTTTATTCTCTTTTCAAGGATACCTCTGTTAGGTTGGTTATTGTGTCTCTTCTTCACTGACACCATCATAGTAAAGATCTGATGGGGAAGATGGAGATGGAGGATAGAGAATGAAAGTAACAGAATTTGTACAATTCTGTCTACTAAACGTAGTTCTTTAAGAATTGTGTGCTGCCTGGCTGATGTTTCTTGCTGTGCTATAGAAATTGAGAATTTAGAGGCAGATTTTTAATATTTTTTCATTAATTGTGATTATTGTAAAGGAAGTATTACAGGGCAAACAAACACTTACACTGAAAACCACCAGATAGTAAGGACCTCGGCTTTAATCTGCTGTGTGTGTGGTAACTACTACTCATTTCCAGAGCTATTAGCGACTTGATGATGTGGGAGCTTGGAGAGGACCAATAGAGTTAGAGGGGCTCACAAATGATCACTGCCTTCAGAAGAGACGAAATTAGGCCATAAAAAAGATCCCATTGTAAATTTTAAGGCACTGTTCTGTATTCTCAGAGTATCTGGTTTGTCAGGAAACCATGAACTTTCTAAACTCTTGAGTATCCAAGGCATAGGTAAGAAGATGTGCAGCAGGAACCAAGGAACCTAGACTATAAGCTGGACACCTGTTTTTTTTTTTGTTTGTTTGTTTGGTTTGCTTTTGGTTTGGGGGTTTTTTGCTAAATTTATCTGGAACATAGACACGTTCATTCTTTTTTTTTTTTTTTTTTTTTTTTTTTTTTGGCGGGGGAGAATGTGGCTGCTCTCATATTACAACAACAGAGTTGAATAGGTGTGACAAACCCAGTATGGCCAACAAACTCAAAATATTTACTCTTGGAGTCTTAAAAAGTTGGGGCAGCAGATTATCAACCAAATAATTTTCCAACATTTACTCTATATTAGGTGCAGGGAATATAGAAGTGAGAAAAGACATAAAGGTCCTTGATCTTTTATAGCTTATCTTCCAGACTCAGCTCATATTTATTTCTACATCTCAGTTCCATGTAATCTCCTCCTAGTCCCAGCCCCTCTATATAAAAATATTTCAGTTACTTTAGAGTTGTTCCCGGTACCATTAATTTTCCAGTCACGTGTACTCTTCCTCTTCCGAATTAATATCTACGTTGTGTTGCTGCTCACAGAATTTTATGAAACTTGAAGCCTATAATATTTCCTGAGGATTTTACTCTTAAAAAAGAGGGGATAGAACAGGATGGGGACATCCTCTTGGTTAACAAAAAAGACTTGTTTGCCACCTAGAGGCCAAACTGGGAATCACCGGATCGTTTAGCCCTCCATTGCTGGCCCGTAGGGAATTAGAGCTCAACAGACGGAAATGCAGGCCATGCCATGGTTTAGTATGAAGATTATATAAAAGGATGCACAGAAAAATATATTCAGCAGTGACTGGTGTAAGACAAATAAGCAACAAAATTTCCTTAATGTTACATTATGCAGCATTTCATGTATTGGTAAACCTAACATAAATCCATAGTCTTCCTTTTTATCTTACCAAGTTACCAACCTCCCCATATCCAGTACCTCCATCGTGTTGCCATACAATTACATGCTTACTATTTCACTCCTACTAGGAAAATGTAAGTTGCTTGGAGGTATCAGTTCATTTATAAAATCCATCTAGTTTAGAACAATGTTTGTGACAAAGTCCACACTCAAGCAATCTCTTGACTACACAGTGGGATTCATGAAAAAGAACCTAACAAATGCATAGTCAAATACATGTTTTCAAAGGCCACTAAATCCTATATTATTGAAGAAATGAATACCTTTTTTTTTTTTTTTTTAAGACTCACATTACAAAAATGACATGTGCTGGGTATCTATCCATTTGACATAGCACTTTGTCCTATGGAAATCATGATGATCTCACTAAACTAACCATTGCAATTGTGTTATCTGACTCATAGGATTTGTATAGCATGGATACAGTTGGCTTTGCATGACTTAGAGAAGTACAATTTTGTCACAGCTAACTAACAACATGACATTTGTTAAAAAAATAAATAAATAAAAGTTTTTACTAAGAAAAATCAGATGCCCCAGAGAGTGTGGAGGCTGTACTTTTTTCTTTCAGGTTAATGTGACCCATTAATACATTTCAGAGTTTCTGGTGCATTTAAAATTAGTTTATTAAATTCTTCTGCAAAGGTAAAAAAAAAATCTTCCAAAGTATAATCCATTTTAAAGGAAATCTAAAAATTAAAGCAAGGGAGCCCCCTTGTGGACTGACTCTAATGCCATGTACAGTAAATACCCAGTTAAATCAATGATTTCATCGGTATTGAGATAAATTCAACAGTAACTGAACAGAAGTCATTTATTTTCAGGTGAATCCCACCAGATATGCGTTGCAAATTATTTTGTCATATATATTTCTATGTACCTACTCAGCATGATACAAAGTAATTCCTGAAGTCAGCACTGCTTCAATGAATCCTGAATTTGGCAAAAACAGACTGTCCTATCCCTACATGGTTTTTCCAACAAAGCTATCCCAAGGATTTATTCCAGAATCAATGGCTCATTCAAGAACTCAAAAGCATATCTGGCATTGGAAATCAAAGACGTTTCTCTACAAGATAGTGAATTTAAACAAAGGCAGGTGAATTTTTTGGTGAATCCAGTTTATTTCCCAATGGGTACCTGTTATTTAAAAATGTACCTGTTAATACTTCCACCTGGAAATCTGCTTTAAGATACATAAAAATATATTCTGTTATGTCAATGATTGTGAACTTGAAAGTTCAGAATGAAGTAACGGAGAAGTCCTACTAGATTCATGCACAGTGACAGAGAAACAAATGCACTTCCTTTAGGTTGAGCTCCTCTCTCATCTCAGCTGCAGATCTTAAAAACTTTTTAAGTCTAGTTTCATTTTTCTCTGTCTATCCTCATTTCTCCCATAGCACTATATTTAGACCAAAGAATAAAAATCAGTAACAGTAAATTGTTACACAAGTAGCAGTTATAGTTATTAATTAATTTTTCACACGCTTAATACTATAAGCGATCTTTATACACACTTTTAGAAAAAGAGACCTTCATGCTCTGGTAATAATTTGTAAGTTTGTTGAATTTTTATTGCATTGGCAGATTGTCCAGATGTTAGCAGGTAAGGATAAACTCAATTTGATAGATTCCATTTGAATACAACTCCTGATCTCTATTAGAAACTTCCTCTGGTGTTTTCTTTTCTCAGTAAGTATATAATCAGTAGCTGTCTGTGTTTTTCAAGGCATAAAAACATGTTGTTTAAAACCACAAATGACTGCAGTCCTTTCTGCACAAAATATTGTCATAATCTTTCCTCTGGTGCAAGTTGCTTTTTGTTGAAGGTAAAATACTTCCATGAGATAATATAACAGTGACATAGTGACAGCTAAAGTGTTTTGCATGTGAATTCATCTAAATTCAGGGGTATGGATGCAGACTAAGTTGCTGGGAGATAGATGAGATATTGAAAGGTTGAGAATGTGTGCAATCTGCAGTGAACAGGGAAACACCACTCAGGAGGAATTTCTGGCTGCTAGGGTGAGCGTCAAGTACTTTTAGGCACAATGATGTCTAATTTCAATTCTAAGTTTCTTTTTTACTGTAGGGTAGGCTTCTCTTCCCATCACCAAAAAAGCCTCCATAGAAGTTACCGAGTCTAAAAATGTCATGGGTGAGTGTTGTATTGAAGAAAGCATGGAACATGCCCTGCAAAGTACGGCTGGTGCACACTGAGGCAGAGAAGGGTTCAGCCATTGCAAGTAAACTGTGACAGACCAAGCACCCAACAGCAGTAGAAAGTCAAGTCAAAAAATAATCATCAGAGAGCTAGAGGGTATTATGCTGAGCAAAATAAGTCAATCAGAGAAAGACAACTATCCTATGATCTCCCTGACATGAAGAATTTGAGAGACAACGTGGGGGGTTTAGGGGGTGGGGAAGGAAAAATGAAACAAGAGGGAATCCGGAGCGAGACAAACCATAAGAGACTCTTAATCTCACAAAACAAACTAAGGGTTGCTGGGGGGGAGGGGTGGAGGTAGAGGGTGGTGGGGTTATGGACATTGGAGAGGGTGTGTGCTATGGTGAGTGCTGTGAAGTGTGTAAATCTGGTGATTCACAGACCTGTACCCGTGGGGTTAATAATACCTTATATGTTAATAAAAAATTAAAATTTTTAAAAATCATCAGAACATAAGCCCCAAAGAATTAAACCAAATTAAGGGGACTGTATAGTCTTCCTACAAAAATTTGGATTCTATGGACAGGAAAATCTCAGGTGGCAACTGAATTCCGCAATTATTGTAGATTCTTCTGATCGGTACTATTGCTGCAGCCTTTTAACTGTTCAAAGCTCCAGACTAAAGCAAACCTTAGTTTAACCCCCTGCTTCAGTACTCAAAACCACTCCTAAAATGGTCTGCTTCCATCTCTAGCTCCCCTGTCTGCCACTTCGCCATTTTGTACTCTAGCTACTTTGCCCTCTCAACCTCTCTACTGGGCAAACTCCATCACACCTCAAACCCATGGCCTGTGCTATTCTCAGGATATTACCCTTTGTTACTTGACTTACTACTAAGTTTTTTCATGACCTCTTGCTTTCTTTCCAACTGGCAACAAACTCACTAAGAGCAAGGCATATGTTCCATCACTGGGCAACTTTTCAGCAATATATTCACTTATTCCATACTCCTCTGGCCCATTAATGGATAAATCCACTTAATATATGCCCTCTCTCATTTAAACAACATTAACAGAAGTGAAAACAGTCTTCTAAAGAATTATCATTTAGCATCTTTCTCTGGCGTTGCCATGCCTCCTATGGCTTTTGGGGAAAGTACTATCAGAGGTGTCTTTACCTTACCAGGTGTTCTCTGTTAGATTTCCTTCCTTATCCGTCAATCATTCAGGGTCCTTGAAGGGGGTAACTATTCAGAAGCCCCATTTCATGCAGCTAAGAATCACTAATTTTAGCTTAAATCTATAGACTACCTTTCTTTATTTTTTTAAAGATTTATTTATTTGATAGAGATCATAAGTAGGCAGAGAGGCAGGCAGAGAGAGAAAGAGGAGGAAGAGCAGAGAGCCTCATGCGGGGGCTCAATCCCAGGACCCTGGGATCATGACCTGAACTGAAGGCAGAGGCTTTAACCCACTGAGCCACCCAGGCGCCCCAAGACTACCTTTCTTTAAACAATTTTCAAGACCAATCCTATCATGCTTTGTGGATATTCTTATCTAACTTCCAGAAACCCAAAACTCCCAGAGCACCTACTTTGACTTACTCTTCTCTGCATCCTCTAATCTGAGATCTACAAAACTTTTCCATTGTATGCTCTGAAATTACTGTGGAATGATCAACAAACTCTAGAATCCTCAAATTTGTTGGGCTTTTCTATCACCTTCATACCCTAACTCACACCTGACTTCCATGAGAATGATGTATCCCCAAAGTGTCCTCAGGTAGAGCTTTGTGCTCATACCCAAAATCAAGTTCTGGAACCTCCTTATTCCAAGTTTTTGGGACACATTTAATAATCAATTCAGTGAACTGGAAAATATTTGGTAATGACTGCCTCTGGATATCTTGGATTTTTCCAACATCTCTGATTGTTTTTCAGCCTTAAACACCAAATACAATCCATGTGAATACATGTTTTCTTCTCAGGTTCCTATTGATATGAAGGGGGGAAAGGACATAGGTGTTTGATGCCTACCAATCAGTGATAAAATACCTTAGTCTGTCTTCTACTCCACAATGACTTCTAAAGTAAGTAGCATTATTGATGATGTCTGACATTCTAGATGATACATTTTCAGCAAAATGCTGGTCTCTGAAGATGGATGAAATTTAATGGATAGGGTCAATTTCTCTCTTTTTGGCATTCCAGTATAGACTGTGGAGGAAATTAGCTTCTTCACATTGACACTATATACAATAAAAGGTGGTTTCTGTTTCAGGTACAAAAAGGAAACACATACATGAAGCATCTAACACAGATGTGGCAAGAGGGCATCTAGTCATTCAGAAGAGGCTTGTAATAATATGAAAATAGAAAAGGTATTATTTAGGAAGAATTGAAATAGTTGAAGACCTGTAACAAATCCCAGAGAATGGAAGGAGTACAACAAAACTAGTTTGAAACTGTAACTTTTGATAGAGAGGCAATAAAAAATACCTACAGTCCTCAAATTTATTTAGCTTTTCCCATGACCTTCTTCACTGAAAACTAGCAATAGTTCCTGTTCCTGCAGCCTTTTCAGGGGGAGACCTGGTTTTTACCTCACCTGTGACCCCAGGATCTAAAGGTGGAAGTATTATCATGCTTGATCCTATTGAAGCTTCCATTCTGGTTTTTGTTTTCTTTCGTTTTGTTTTTTGTTTTCATTTTTGTTTTTGCTTTCTCTTGCATCTTTCAAAGTTCCCTTTGTCTTAAAGGACTTTTCCTACTCCTCCTCCTTGGGTGATCATAAACTCACCGCCCAGTTATTTTTCTTCATTCATTGAAGACATTCACCTTTTCTTCCATCCTTCCTTCCTTTTTTAAAGATTTATTTATTTATTTTAGACAGAGCCCTCATGCAAGTGGAGAGAGGGGCAGAGGGAGAGAAAAAGACTCCCCACTGAGTGTAGACCCTGTTGCGAGCCTCCTTCTCACAACCTTGAGATTATGACCTGAGCCAAAGTCAAGAGTCGGACGCTTAACTGACTGAGCCACCCGGGTGCCCCTACTTCTTTCTATTCCTTCTTTCTATTCCTACTCTTAATATCATTCTTGATAATATCAGCACTTGTGGGAAATCCAGCAAACAGTAAAATCTAACACTTACAGTGCTTACAATATGAAAGACACAGTTAAGAAGTTCATGTAAATAAATTCATTTAATCATTGCAATAATTCCTAAACAGTAAGAACTGTTCTCTCAATTATAAAGATTAGGAAACTGAGACATGGTGATGTTAAGTAGCTGACTTAGTTCTTTAAATAAGAGACAGGATGGAACCCACAAAGTCTGGCTCCAGAGTCTGTGGACTTAGTGACTAACATCTAGTGAAGATCACAGCTTTTGCTTTTGAATATAGTTGTGTTGTACTTCTACATTTAGGCCTTCCAGACAAAATTGCATTTCCTGTTCCTATATTCTGCAAATTCAAGAACCCTCACATTTTGGTTATTTCCATTTTAGATCCTTGGTGTGCTGAATCTCCAAAAATAGATTCTTTTATTTTTTCTTTTTTTTTTTTAAATCAAGGCAAACAAGAATGGAGCAGATTTATCTGCTGGTGTGGGCACTATGATAATATTACCATAGTCTTGGCTTAACAAAGATATTTTAGTATTGATGATGAAATAAATGTAGGAGTGCAAAGTATACTTTTTACAGAAATTGGTATATCAAATGTGGGCTATGATTCTCTAAACATTTCCTTTAGGTATGTTATAATTTTGTCTGTGATTTTTAGCAGCCATTATGAAGGGGTAATCAAAATATGTTACATGATTCACAAGGTTCACACAATTAAAGCAAAGCATTTTCTCAGGGGAAGCACAACTTTTAATGAAAATGAGATGAGAGAGACGTTTCCCCAATGGTTCCAATTAAGAAGACATTGTGATACACAAACAACTATCTCATCACCAACCATATGCAAGTGAAGCACAAAGATTCATAGAGATAGTTTCTTAAAATATTCTCTAAATATAGGCCAGTGGTCTTGCACCAGGATGCAAATGAATAACATTCTCTAGGGGACTAATATAATGTTCTCTTAGCAAACAGCTTACTTTTGTTTATTTTTGCAAACTGCTTTTTTTTTTTTTTTAAAGACTTTATTTATTTATCGGGGAGCGGGGGAGAGCGAGCACAGGCAGACAGAATGGCAGGCAGAGGCACAGGGAGAAGCAGGCTCCCCTCCGAGCAAGGAACCCGATGTGGGACTCGATCCCAGGACGCTGGGATCATGACCTGAGCCGAAGGCAGCTGCCTAACCCACTGAGCCCCCCAGACGTCCCGCAAACTGCTTTTAATTAATGAAATTTATTTTTATTTCTCAATTCATAGTAAAATTTAATTTTCTTTCAATTTCTTATATCCTAGATATGTTTCTTTCTCCATATATCTTATTAAATATCTGTACTCTAGATTGTATGTTACAAGAAAGACTAACAAATACGGCTTACAATTTTTGAAGAGGAATAGTTTTGTAATTCATGTAATCATTATATATCATTAAGTCTTTAAGTATTGGATAATAGGGGCACCTGGGTGGCTCAGTGAGTTAAAGCCTCTGCCTTCGGCTCAGATCATGATCTCAGGGTCCTGTGATCAAGCCCCGCATGGGGCTCTCTGCTCAGCGGGGAGCCTGCTTCCCTTCTTCCCTCTCTGCCTGCCACTCTACCTACTTGAGATCTCTATCTGTCAAATAAATAAATAAAATCTTTAAAAAGAAAAGTATTGGATAATAATAGGAGAGTTGAAGAGGCTAGTGTTGAAATAATAACAGTGTACTGCATCATCATTAAGACCATTGCTCTGAAGTCCAAGTACTTATGCTAAAATCCAGATATTGACAGTTAGTAGCTGATTGACTTTGGGCAAGTTTACTTCTCTCTGTCCCAATTTCCTCATTTGCTGTGATCTATAATTCACCTGACAATAAAAATTAAATGAGTTATTATAGCTAAGACACTGAGCATAGTGACTGGCCAAGGCAAAACTCCGTAAATATTAGTTGCAATGATAATGACGATGATGTTCATCATCTGCTTTCTCATCAGTATAATGTAGATGATACTGTTCAACCAAATGAGAGCATATAAAAAACGGGTAATTCTATTCCTGGTATACTGGAAACGCTCAATATATGGTAGCTAGGATTGCTGTTAATATTTATTTATCAATTTACTTTAGGTCATTAGTAACAGAGCACAGTGCTAGCTCTAGAACAAAGTGGGGTATGAGCCTTGGAGGATTCCATCCCCAATGACCTGTGGAGCACAGCAAATAACAGACTAGCAGAATTCTAGCGGCATGGTAGGTGCCAGAAATGAAGCTGGTCTTTGCTTCCTTCCTGGTCCTCAGGGAGAGCGAGAGATCATAATATGGCCCTCCCCTGGGTGGTGCAGGAGGCATTTCCTCCGTGGGTCCAGTTAGCGGTCTGCCTTGAGAGTGGCTATGGGTGGTGTGGCCAGTGCATGCCTGCTCCATGAGATCCTTGTGGTTCACCGTGCAGCGGGAGGGAGGGTAGGTGAGGAGCAGCCCTTCCCCACAGGCCTAAGGCACCTGAACAAACCAAAGTCCTTTTGAAGTTTCCTCTGAGTGGCAAGATAATCTAGAATTTAGGCTGACCACATACGGCCTAGCTTTTAACTTTCATCTGATTCATTTATGAAACTTCAAGGAGTTTTAAGGCAGCTGTGAGTGAAAGAAACCAATCTGAAAAGGCTGTATAATGTGTGATCCCAAGTATATGACGTTCTGGAAAAGGTAGAGCTACAGAGGCCATTGAAAGATCAGTTGTTGCCAGGGGTTGGCAGGGAGTGGGAGGATGAATAGGTAGAGGGCAGGAGATTTTTTAAGGCAGTGGAGATACTCTGTATGATACCATAATGATTGATACATATGACTTATTTGTCCCAAACCATAGAATGATATACAACACCAGGAGTGAACAAAACCAAAGTGTGAACTTTGGGTAATCATGATGTGTCAATATAGGATCATCAAGTGTAAGAAATGTCCCATTCTACTGGGGGATGTTGATGACTCCAGTGGGGGAGGTTATGCATGTGTGGGTGCAGGGGATATGTGGGGAATCTCTTTACCTTTCCCTGAATTTTGCTGTAAATCTTAAAATGCTCTAAAAACACACATATGCTGAGCATGTATGTATGTGCATCTGCATGAATGTGTTTTGGGGTAACAAAGTGTGGTTGGGGAGAGAATTAGGATACTAGAGAGGGAGTCTGTGCCACAAGCATCCTACATATAAGCCACACTGCAGAAATTGGGCTTGAATACTTAGCCTACTGTTCTGTAGGCTAAGTATTCAAGAATGACTGTATTTGACCCTATGACCCAGCAATTGCACTACTGGGTATTTACCCCAAAGATACAAATGTAGTGATCCAAAGGGGCACGTGCACCTGAATGTTTATAGCAGCAATGTCTACAATAGCCAAACTATGGAAAGAACCTAGATGTCCATCAACAGATGAATGGATAAAGAAGATGTGGTATATATATATAATGGAATACTATGCAGCCATCAAAAGAAATGAAATCTTGCCATTTGCGACGACGTGGATGGAACTAGAGGGTATCATGCTTGGCAAAATAAGTCAAGCGGAAAAAGGCAACTATCATATGATCTCCCTGATACGAGGAAGTGGTGATGCAACATGGGGGTTAAGGGGGTAGGAGAAGAATCAATGAAACAAGATGGAATTGGGAGGGAGACAAACCATAAGTGACTCTTAATCTCACAAAACAAACTGAGGGTTGCTGGGGGGAGGAGGGTTGGGAGAAGGGTGGTGGGATTATGGACATTGGGGAGGGTATGTGCTATGGTGAGTGCTGAAGTGTGTAAACCTGGGGATTCACAGACCTGTGCCCCTGGGGATAAAAATATATGTTTATTAAAAAATAAAATTTTTTTTTTAAAAAAGAATGACTGTATTTGGGGTCATCCAAAGATCCTAATTTTAAAAATAACTATGGCCAGCCCTACCCTTGGAGATTCATTCTTAGAAGGTTTAGAAGGGGCCTGGGCACCATTTTCCAAAAATTTCCAGGCCTGATGTGTCACCAGTGTTGAAAATCAATGCTTCGTACCATGAGAACAGTATAAAGATTTTAATTAGCCAAGTAACATGATGCGATTTGCTCTTTAGAAAGATCTGTCGGCCGTCTGGAGTAGAAGGGGCACAACTGAACACAGTAGCATACAATTTATTAGAAACATCAAATTGTTAGAAAACAATCTAAAACCAATAACCAGAAAACAGTTAATTGAAAGGAGATACACCTCTGGCTTCATCTCTGTATTATTCTTTATTGACTGGATAAATTGAATTGCTCACACATCACAGAAGACAATTTGTTTGTGTTTTGAATTATGTGGCTTTTGAGGTCCCAATGCACTCTGAGGTACAGGGGATTTCAGTTCCTGGATTTAAATGTGTGTTTCCTGTTGAACATTGGATGCTATACCTAGATTAAATGTTATATAGATTTCTCTATGATCTATAAAATCATGTTTTTATCCTTTCTGAAGCTACTCATGTTTGTTAACTAACCATGAAAAATAAGTTACAAGTAGCAACAGGGGTACATGATTTGAGGCCACACCAAGATATCTATGTCGCTGAAATGCAGCCCATTGAAAGAGAAACTTATGGAGGAAAAAGTCCTGACCCTAGATTAATTGTGGGAGGGTCACCATCATTTCAAGCTCCAGGTGATTTTATACACGAGTATATATTAATGTTTGGAAAAGAGCAAATTTTCTAAAATGTTGTTCTATCCTAATCTGGCACTGAAAACTGACAGTTCACACTCTTCATTCACTTGGATAAAGGAATTGTTCGGATTCTAACTGGGTAAGAGGTCAGGAAAGGGACTGTACAAACTGTTAAGACCAATATTAACTGATTATTTATAAAACTGCAGCTGAAAGAGAGTAGGTCATCTTATGGGTGACACAGTTAAGAATTAAGTTTAAAGGTACCAAGGGACAGGTTAGAGATGGAAATCCAGATTGTAAAAATAAACAACAGTTAATCGTGGGCGGAGAAAATTGCAAGGCACATCTTGAAAGGAGAGAGAAAGGTGAGGCTGGAAGAGAAATGGGAACTGAAGCAGAATCAGGCAGGTCCTGAACCAAATCAGAGCTGTGGAGGTTTAGACCCAAGAGGGATGTGAGAGTTCAGCTATGCAATACGGCTAGTCTGAATCAAAGGGTCTCAAAGGGTCTCAAAAGCTTCTGCATCCAAGATCCAGGGTCTTTTCAACTCCATGTTGCCACCTTTCCAGCATATAAAGTGTTCTTTCTTGAAAATGGTCTCTATCTCTCTCTCTCTCTCTCTCTCTCTCTCTCGCACATGCGCGCGCGCACACACACACACACACACACACACACACACACACTCACTCACACTCTTCTGGGCTTATCATAGGCCAGCACTGGTTAATAGCATAGACTTCTGGCTGAAAATACCTTCAGGACATCTTTCTAATACAGTATAGAACGAAGCCCGAATATAATAAAAGGGTGATCACCTCATCTGTTTAACAGGAAAAGCTTTCTTCTGCCCCAGCACTTCCACATTTGTCCTTAAAGTAGAAATCCCCCATTGCCGAATGATAGGTTGTGGATAGGAAAGAGTTTGTTCTTGGAGTACCTCCCTCTGCCACATGTAAATGCTGCCATCTCAGAAGTGCTTCAAAAGTACCCAGTTGGTCCTACCCTAAAGATATTCTGACGTAACTGTTTAAACCATAATTTGAGAAACTTTGTGTGGGTGGGCCTGGGAGAGAAGCCCTAGAAGTTTCCCTGTCTTTCTACTTGCACTCACAGTTTCCTTTCCCCACCAAGAGTGGAAAGATCTAAATCATCAGTTACCTGTCTGCAGATACTGATGATGTTCATCTAGGTCATCCCAAGGCCTATACTCGGGGGTAAGTCTTTGGAAACATTTGCCCAGTCAAGGGAAAATATCAAATGTATATATGCATTTGATGGGATCTCGTTCTTCCTCTGTCAGCTCAGAACCCATAGGAGGAAATGTGGCGCAGTCAGTGATCATCTTCACAACATGTTAGGGCTAAGCCATCAGAAAAGAATATTTTGCAAACTTGTTGAACAGGATGTCACATTGCTTATATATACACATATATAATTGCATTATAGTATTATATATTATATATGAAAAATGTATACACATATATACATATATATGTGTATATATATGCTATATATTATATAACATACATATATATATATATATGGTTCACATTAAGTTAGTAAAACTAAGTCACATGTAAATGGAATTTCAACCAGGAATAAAAAGATCAGTCTTTACACCGTGGAGACAGAGGCCAGATGTGAGGGATGATCCTAAAAATGTTTGAGAGGTTACAATGTATAATAGCACATCCAAAGTCTTGTGTGTTTCGGGAAAGAAATCTGTTTAAACTTGTAAATTCGATGCATCCTAAAAGGACTTGTCTATAAATTTATTTTTGTCATCTAACACCTATTAACAGTCTTACAAGAAGAAGTTACACATGTACTCTTGCTCCAATTAACATAAAATCGTTGCTTCTGATATTATGTGCTATGTTACTTACTCTACCCAGTACAGGGTCTGAAGTGGCCTCCCACAGGACCCAGGTGGATATGAGCTCAGTCATGTGTAAACCAAATAGATGTTGCGGTTTATTGGGGTGAGCTGAAGGGGTGAATTCACAACTAAGCCTGGCAGGCTCAATAACGTGGGCGCCTCAGGACTCCCAGTTCCTCACAACAGACACAGTTGGTGCCAGTGTGGTGGAGAGGATCCACCACACACCCCCCCACCCAAGAAGGAGCTTGTCAGAATTCCTTACTTCCAACCAAGTCACCCAGAACTCCAACCTTTAGCAAGCCACATCACTTGGATCAAAGATGTGGATATCAGATACGGTTTTCAACTTTGTTTCCAGTTTCCCCTTGCTTCTTGGACCACAAGAAGTGTGGTGCTTCTAGGCATCACACTTGCCCAGTCACACTGCAGCTGCGCACAGAGCACCCAGCCTGTGGACCTGCACAGTCACATGCTCCATTATTGGGAGGACTTGGTGGAAATGATCACAGCCAGTCTGAGCTTGGCTTACTGCACTGTCCACATGAGAATGTTCTCTGCATCTTGGATATAAGGGAGACTGTTGTCTCCCCTAATATAGTTCTTTTTTTTTTCTTTTCTTCTTTCTTTCTCTCTCTCTCTCTCTCTCTCCGTTTTCCTGATGGAAACATAACATTTTAACAGAACATTTCCTGCTTTTCCTCATCTGACAAGGAACTTAGAGATAGGTTTTATGTTCAATTGAAACAGCATGTTTTGGGTACATAACTTTTTGTTTTGTTTTCTTTAATGAGCTACCTCAAAGCATGTTTATCCAAAATTGAAATATTAGAACTGCTCAGATGACTCAGATCTATTTTAAAACAGATAAATGAGAATAAAACAAGCTAGAGTGTAAAATTAATTTGAGCACATACGCAATTTTCAGAAATCTATCCTTTCTGCATTTATCATGTTGAAGAATAAAATTTTAATGATAATCCTGAAGATCATTAACAATGAAATTTGTCAAATATCCATTTAGATGTTAAGTATATTTAATATGTTCTAATTCTTTTATATTTGGTAATCTATTTGTGGTATGTGTAGACTGATATATGGATATAGTAAAACACCAGAATTTGAATTCTGTCCCCACAGAAATCTTTGATTCCTACTTAGCAACTGGTTCCAGGCAATGGAAAAAACTATTAGCCCATATAAAGATACTGCTCAGGAATACAGGAACAGATATTACTAAGAGGGCCTCTCATGCACACACACACACCCATATACACACATGTGTGCACACACACACCTGTGAAATAAACATCCTCTTATTCTCCTTAACATTGGATGAACTCTCCCAGAGCATTCAGTGGTAGGAGTCATAACAGATAGCTTCTTGTGTTGGATTCAGAGTTGGTTCGCATGACATGGGGGAGAGTTAGGTATGGACTGGCATAGAAATGAAGACTGTCAACACAGGAGAGGACCAAGGGTTCACTCTGGAGAGTAGGGACTGAATGCCTAGTCATAAGTGCTTCCAGTGAACTTCAGAGGGAAGGGTTGGGATTTGCAGGGAATAGATGAAGGGAGAGTCTTCAACTGCCATGACTTTCAGAACCAAGGATAACCACAGTGGGTAGGGGGACTGGGCTCTCAAAACCCCAGTATCAACTTGAATATCTGTTGGGTTTCACATGACTCAAGTAGTGGTTCACACATTTCCATTGATAAACATTCTGAAGAAATAAATATCTATTGCAATAGTAAGAGACCCCATCAGCATATCTGTATTCAAAACATTGTTTATTCTGTCAAAAAGTGATTAGTCTGAGGGTTATGAAGGGGTGGGGGGTGGGAGGTTGGGGGATCCTGGTGGTGGGTATTATGGAGGGCACATATTGCATGGGATATGGGGTGTGGTGCATAAACAATGAATTCTGTTATACTGAAAAGAAATTAAATTTTAAAAAGTTAATAGAAATGAAATTTGAAATGAAACTATGCATGCTTCATTCATCCATTTGACCATGTCCCTTTAACAAAACATTCTTGCCTATGCTATTTACTGATGAGCCTTGTCTGCTTTCTTTCTTATACAGTTCAATCTCATCATTTTGATAACATGTGAAATTTCCTATTAATTGCATCCATATGAAACTCTTTCTGCTGCATCACCTTCCATTTGGGTATGTGGTATCACTACCTACTCAGCCGTCACACGTACATTGGGTTGCTTAAAAATGGTAGTTAAGGTGGAAAAATTGTCTATGGGGGAAATTCTAGAGTCCAGAATGATAAAAATGTTTCAGATGTATCTCCATGCAAGCTCCAGATGTCTGTTAAAAGGGGAGTGGCAAGTGTAAGGGAGAATTAGATTACAAATAGTGCTTAAATTAAAAAAAAAAAAATCATTTGAAAACTTCATTTTCAGACCTGTACTTAAAGTGATTTATTCAGGATGCAAGAGTACTAGCATTTGTCTTGATTCATCTTTGGTCTTCATTTTGAGACCCAGTTACATATTTGATTCTAGATGTTGTCAGTTACTTGAACCCAACTCTTCCATTTATGAACTTGAACTGCAACTCTGTTTTGTCAGAAGAATAGTGCATTATTGCAACACTAAGAATGTGAGTCTGTTTTAATGGAACTATTCTATATTTATGATTTCAAATGAAAGTAAGTTATAAGTCCAGTACAAATCACAAATTGATTGATGTGGGTCTCTTGCCAGTTTAAGAGGTTTTAAAGGCTCAGGATACAGATGGCTGACTGCAGTATTTTGATCTGTAATTTTTTTAGGATTTTTGAAAGTCAAAACTGTGGTCATTAAAATTATGTAGCAATGTTTTGGGCATTCCACAAGATAAAGGACTCAGTTATCTGAGTCCTTTGCTAATTTCATTTTCTCTTCACTAAGTTCATTTTCTCTTTCTTCTATTTCTCTTTCCTAAGTTCATTTTCCTATAATATTTAAGTAAGTTATCTATGTTGAAAAATACATCATTTTTATTACCACTACTGCATTATACCTTTTCATGGTTATAACTTAGTTAACTCCCCGTATTTGATTATTCAAAGAGAAAAGATAAACATGATTTCTGGCTTTGTTAGCCATTAGTGCACCCTTAAACTTGATGATGAATCAAAATAGAGCACTTTGTTAAAATTAATGCAATAATCTATAAGATATAATTGCCATATGGTGAAATAATAATTGTCTCATTTTAGTTTAGTTCAGTTTCAGGAAAAACTATTTCCTTGAAAATAAAATTTAAAAACCATGTGAATTTTGGGGGGAGGAGTTATTCCTTTATATATCAATCTCAGTCCTTAGTGGTTCTATTATTTTAGCCCCTAAAGCCACCTGCAGAAACATCTGGAAACTTTTCAGTAGTGTCCACTTTCCTTCCCCCATGATCCCTCCTTTAGTAATCTCTGAGCCTTTCAGGCTCCATCAAGCATAGTTGTATAGAAAGCTCGAATTTAACTACTAGTTATGTCTGGATTGGCAACTTTTTTCATCTGAAATTATAAAAAATTAGGAGGGAAGGAAGGTGATAGAAGAAATGGAGGGAGGAAGGAAGACAGGAATAAGTTTAGCACATAACTCAGGGGTTTTATGAGAATTTTTAAAAATATAATCATTTACAGTATCTGGTATGTAGATAGAAAGAATTCAACAAATACTATAAATTATTGTCACTAGTATTATGAATGTACTGGTAAAAGTGCAGAAAGGGAGTGTTAGACACTACCAAGTCTCCTCTTGTAACCCTTGTTCATTAGTGAACTCATCATTCCAGATCTGTGTACACGTATGCCTTGCTGAGCAGTATTCTGCTTTGACTGAGACTAGGTAAAAGAGAAATTTTTAAAAAAATGAAAACTTTGCCTAGATTGAGATGAAATGAAACAGGAAGAGATGTCGGAATTTGTGAAATTTTAATATGTAAATACATTTTTGTCTTAAGCAACTCAAGTAAAAGTACATTAATGCAGGGCCTGACCATGCTTAATAAGACTCAAAATGATTGATTGGAGTCTGTAGCTACTCAAGGGAAAGGCCTGGAGGAAACATTTAGATCCCAATGGTACAGAGCAGGCTGAACCTATCAATAATAAATTGTTTAGATCTTGAACACCTCTTAAGTATGGAGCTAGGATAACGCTTCCTTATTTTAGCTGATTTGACCTCAAAATTATTACTTCAGATAAAGAGTGAGAAGATTTCGTTGACAGCTGTTATTAAACCTTGTTATAATAGGGAGTGGAGATGGGGGAATGACTTCATCTGGATGGAACAAAAGTATCTCCTTTCACAATTTCCGAAAGTGCAATTCTTGATCTCACCCAAATGAACCAGGAGTGGTTATGGGGATAATACTCTTCATTGTAGCCCAGGTTCCCATCTGATATTTTAAGAACATTACTGCCCATGCGAAGCAGGTAATTTGGGTAGCATTTTCTGGTTAGTTAATTATTTTCATCTTTCAGCCATATCTGCCCTATACAACCCTTTGTATTTTCATTGATCTTCTAATCACCTTTGACTCAGGTTGACAGGAATCGACTATAAGCTATACTGTACAATATGGCTACATAATCATGGGGGTTCCAAAAGGTCTGTGTTTTAATTTTATTAGACTAAAAGTCAGTGGAAACTGTCTTCTTAAATATTAGGTGACAGGATATTAAACACAGTCGCCCCTCATCTCTTTTACTACTTCTGATCATTGTTGTCTGATTTGGGTATCTGACTCCCGGGCACAGAGAATATGACATTTGCAATGAAATGTGAAGGTTATAGTCTTTAGGTGGTTTCTGAACATATATGCAGAAAGTAGAAAGTAAACATAATAACTTGCCAAATAGAATCTGTAGCTAATCGAAATGACTGTCGAGTACAGACATCTTGGTAACGAACTCTCTTTTCAATCCTTCAGCTCTAAATTTAAGCCAGTACTTGTAATGCTGAGGTGATAAATGAGGACCAGTTATTCCTGAGTGCCCTGCACTGGGCCCAGCTGTGTTCTTTATTCATAGGATATATTGTATTACACCAAGGTTGATGAAGAAGTACACCTGCCTACGATTAGGTGGCCACTAGTAGCTGCAGTGAATGTCTTCAGCCATGTTTATGTAAGTCTGGATGGGAAAGCTCAAAGATTTCTTTAACCTTTCAAAAGATCCCTCATGACCGTCTCCTTCACTCAAATGATTTTCAATTGTGTGTCCCCTTCTGAAATTTTGTAGGGTGCTTGGAAACTTCAACCTGTCTATCATTAAAAATAGTGTGGATTTCTCTGCAATCTCTTACAACTGGCAACCTCCTTTATCCTTTATATGAACAGATATACTTGATTTAACTGGGTCATTTGTGCCTGATCTCCTTCAGTTTAAACCTTTCTTATGTTAGTGGATACTTTGATTCTAGAGTCTGTCATTATTTCCACTGAGGCATTCATTAGTTGAACAAAACATGTATTTCCATTCTCATATTGCATTGGGGAAGCTGCACAGATAGAATTATATGAAGTCTTAATGCAGGTAACAGTCAGACCCTGAGATGTAAGAGAAGTTGAAAGGATTCAAGTCCAGCACTTTCTACTACATCCCATCGTCTGTATGGAGTTATTGACCATAACCTCCAAACAATCTACAGCATTGTAAATACCAAAAACAATGATACATATCTGAGAATAGTTTTTGTACGTTAAACTATTCAAGATTTTTCAGTTTACAGAAAGTTCCTCTGCCCTTGCCTCTAGACCCTAACAAGTAGCTTTGTGATGAAACAAAAAACTAGAAATAAATTTCCATTGTTTAAATTAGTTTTAAAAATATCTAGGCTAAAAAATGACAATGACTTAAAAATTAATCTAAATAATTATGAGAACATGGGGGATGAGTATATTGATAAGAATACACAGCATTAAAGGAAATAAGAAATCAGATGATGAGATCTTAAGTATTAATATAGTTTTAAAGACCAGTACTTTTAGAGAAAAATTGAATAAGGCAAGGATAAAATCACACCAAATATGAACTCACACAGAGAGTCCTGTTTGGAAAGAGTTAATTGATTCAGATTAATAATGCTGAATCAAAAGTAATTTACCTACATAGCAGATTTTTTTTTTCCTTTTTTTCTCAGGAGGCTAGAGAATTCTGTAGATAATAATCTGAAGCAAAATTACTCCTTTCTCAAAGATCTTTCTGAATAAATATTGTTCAAGAAAAGATACTTGAGTCTTTGATTTTCTACCAGTTTCTTTAAAGTACTATTTCACAAGCCATATGAAGATAAGAATCACAAAATGTGCTTATGTTTGTATTAATGTTGGCTTCTTTATGTTCTAGACTGAATGTTTGTGCCCTGCCCCCAATTCATATACTTAAGTTCTAATACCTAATGTGATAGTATTAGGAGGTAGATCTTTGGAGGTAATTAGGCTTAGATGAGGTAAAAAAGATGGGGTCATTGCTGGCACCAAATATTGGACTTCTCACAGCTTTCAAAGCTGTGTTTTGTTAGAGTAGACTGAGATAGTAGGTGTCATAGGGAATATCAATAGTCTTAGTGTGTTCAAGAGATTTAATTGGATGGGAATATAATTTATTTTTTTTATATTTTCCAATCTTTTTAATAGTTTATCCTGTGGAAAAGTAATATGTAGTGACAAAAATTAACAGTTTACAGGCATATGGATACAATTATCCTGAAAGCTGGTTTTACATGCAAGAAAACTAAATGTAAAAGTGATTAACCAACCCAAATCTCCTAAATCCAAATTGCAAGTTATTTCCTTGAAAAGAATGTGCAGATTAGTTCAGGAGTCATTTGTAGAGTAAGGTTTCTCCAGTTGTGATTACTGTAGCATATATATGTACACAAAAATCCTTCTTATGAGAACAATTCCTGTTTAGTTATTATGTTGCAGAAAAAAAGTGGTGCATCAGCACAGGTTTAGGCACAGCATAAATATTATAATTTACCAACTGGATATAAATTCTTCAGCCCAGTCTTTACATATCCTGGTTTATACAAAAGTATAGCAAGTACAGAAAATACTCTCGTGAGTATGTCTAAAGCTATCAAAAGCATTAGTTCTGTTTTTTAAAAGTTGAGAAATTAAAACTGAAGGAAGGAGATGGACAGAGGGAGGGAAGGGAGGAGGAAGAGAGCAATGAGTATAAGCAGCTTAAAAAATATCTGAACATTCACTCAGTAGCTACTGGGGTGAGACATTAGGGAAGGAGGAAGCAGGGTAAAGCTCTTTAGGTGCTAATTTTAGAAACATAATAGTATTGTGTTTACCCTACTGATTATTTAGCATTATACCGTCACAGTCTAAGAAGTTTATCTTAATCACAGTTCAATTTAAAATTTCCAAAATCAAAGCTATAAAACTTGAAATCCAATAGTTGGGGGGGGGGGGGGGCGGGCCACACCCATCCAGCCCTCACACGCATTCCTGGGAAGCTAATTCACAGAGGTCAGAAATCACAGACTTGATGTTGTTCCCTAGGCAAACCTCTGATACCATTAGTGGATGCATATTTGCTCTCAAAGTACATTAATCTCCATAGAGTATTAGCTAAATAATATATTTCAGTCTCCCTCCACCATTTTTGGGAAGAGGCAGCATATCAAAATAAAAAATTATATAAGATCAAAGACACAATGTCATAAACATGTGCACTCTTGGCCTAACCTTGATATATTTTACTCCCCGAATGCAACTAAATTATAGGCCTACCTTATGAACATCCGTATGAATTTTATCATTTAACTCTAATTGTCCAAATTAGAAGAGTTGAAACTTTCAGACGAATTCACTTAGTCTCATATAAAAGCTGGTTTTTAAATTAAATCAGACCTCAGAATACATTTCATTAGGGCAATTTTCCCTCTGAGACCAATCTCTAAAACGGAAGGAAAGATATCTTAAAATTGTCCTGGTGTCTTCTCACTGTACCGTAGCCACATCTCCATAATTACATGTATGGATATGTAGCCATTAGTTGATCTCAACCCTTAAGTCATTCTATTTCACTACTGCATGTCAGGTTTTAGAAACTAATAAATTTCTACATTGTTTGTGCCAGTTGGAAACATATTTTCCATGATATACTGCCAAATGTATCCTAATTGATCCACAGATTTCCCCCCAAAGAATAATCATTACATCCAAAAGCATGTGGTGCAGGCTAGACAGGAAGAGGTAAGCACTTGGAACTCTAAACTGGCTGTAGGTAGAAAGAGTTGACGACACCCGATGAACCAGAGTCCAACTCAGTAGGAAGAATACAGACAACAGATGGTAAGGCAAGTAAACATTTGGCCTCCTGACTATTCAACACAATATAATGAAGGTGCCTCTACAGGCAGTACTCTGGAACTCAGCAGAGCAAATGATAAATCTGCTACAATGTTCTGTCCCAGGTATGGAGCCAGTGCTTAGGAAGAATTAACCAGTTCTTAGAAGGGAAGACATTTAAGAGCAAAACAGAAATCAGCCTCAGAGGGTCTCTGTTCCTTGTTAGACGTCAACAACAGGACTTGGATCCTGGAAATAACAGGGAGAGGGAGAAAGAGAGGAAGAGAGTTGGTATGAACAAAGAGGAAAATTATATTAAAATGTGGACAGACTTGGGGTAGGTGCTCATCTTGTAGGAAAACTGACTTGCTCTTGAGTTACCTGATTCAGCATTTTAAATCTTTCTTGACGTAGAGTCAGTCTTCGTCCCAGGAGCTAGAATGAGGCAGAGGGAGTATAGGGTTGAGGTAAAGCCATTAGTTGATCTCAACCCTTGTATCTTCTAGTACAAGGACGGGAATTCAGAAACAGAGGAGCTGGTAGGTCCCAAGATGATGGCAGAGTCATCTGGAAAGCTCCTGATTCCTTCATAACCACTTGGCCTTCCCAAGTTGATATTTGGAAATCACCCTACTTCCTTGACTTTTCACAAGCCTATGTAGTTAATACTAAAGACATTTCAGTTTATTTCTACAACTGATAGCCCAATAGGAGTGCTGGGCTTAAAGATACCCTAAAATTTTAAATCTGAAAATTTAAAAAAAAATTTAAATCCTGAAAGAAGTGTGCAAAAGAGAATGGGAGATAATATATAAAACACAAATCATTTCTCCTGTTTTTCCTACATTTCCTACATTTCCTACATTTCCTACATTTTTCCTACATTTCCTACATTTTCCTACATTTACACATTATAGCAAAATCAACATACCTGAACGACAACTAAAACCAGTAATGGGGGGGGGGGAACCTTCTAAAAGTATATTTATAGAACTCACTTCATCCTAGGCCACCAAGCTGCAAAGGAGATAATACACATGTAGTTACTGTTTAAATTGATTATTCAAATTAATGTCTCTTGTATGGATTTTACATTAATATCCAGACCATTTGAAAGTCAACCCTCTATCAGAGTTGTTTCTCTCAACATTTCCCTACTTCCTAACATGGAATTTTGATTCAAGTGATAAACACGTCATGGTTCATTGATTGCTCGTCTCTCGTCTTTCCTTGTCCCATACACCTGGCATGGTTTCCTGGTGATGAATTCAGAGGTTGGTGAGAGACATGGTGTTGTGTTAATACTGGCTGTCTATTATTATAGCTTCTGGGATTATGGTTACTTTCCCTGCTCCACTGACTCCATATCTATATTTGCAACTACTACCCATGTCCGGTTCTTGGACACAAGCTCCATATGATTGCTTCAGTTAATATCTATTTTGCAATTCCATATTCAGAGTTGCCTCATCCTTCAAAATGGCAGCTTCATAAGGGTAATAAAATCTCTCATCTTAGCTACTTTTTCCTCCCTTCTGTTTAAGAACTTCTAGGTCGATTGCATATCAAAGAAAATCTACCAGGAAGTGGTGGTGTTATTTCTGGCTTTTCCATTTAAACATCAGCCTCCATCGATGCCACAATATACCTTACACAGTTAAACAGGATGGGTTCCAACCATGATTTGGTAGTGAAAGCCCAAACAAACATTGCTCATACCCTGTCTTTGGGAGTCTCTACCCCATTATGATTCCTCCTGAAACTGCAGAAGGAGATCTTGCTTCAGTTTGCTAAAAAATTTAGAGATATCAGATATGAGAATTCCTCAACTCTAATTAATATGAACTACAATTCAGATTTCTAAGCTTACTGTTGATACACATGCTTGGTTTAAGGGAGGATGGGTAAGTTATCTTTGTATGGACTGAAAAGCACCAAAAACTTACCTTCTTCTCTCTCTTCACATGTCTTTTCAATAATCTCAAACCTTTTCAAGGTAGTGAAATACAATTTGATACCCTCAGAGAAAGAGAGAGGGAAAAAAAGAGAGAGAGAAAGAGAGGTAAAGAGAAGGTCATTTATATATTTAAGCATATTATTTTAATTAGTCAAGTGTCTTATATTTTTCAGCCCAATAAGTTCATTAAATTATAAATAACTTCTCTCATCAAATTCACTAATTATTAAACATTTGACAAATGCCTAGTAAAGTTCTATGCCTTAAGTTGAGCTGTTGATCACTTTCTCATTCATGAAATTCCTTTACCTACTAATTTCAGTTTTTCTTTCTGGTCATTTCTTTTCTTGTTCTTCTGAGGATTTTTCATTTTCAAACACCATGCTTCAGAGTCTGAGTCTTAAAATTGTGTATCACCATTAAGAGATACAACTGAAAGTTCAAACTCCATTAGTCAAGACTATAATGAATATATCGATATCAATAGACAAAATATTATTTCAATACTTTATTTTTATCATATTGATATCTATACCTTGTTTTTAAAAAATAGGATTGCAAGGCTTATACAGGAAAATATGTCTTGTACATGACCCCTCAACTCGGCCCCTAAATCCTATTCCTTAGTGTGCTTTTCTACTTCTTTAGCTCTTCTTCTTGTTTGCCTCCCTATCTCTACAAAACATGCTTATATAAAGCTATGTCTGGGGCTTTCAAGTTTGTCACGTATTGTTCCAAATTGTTTATACTCCATCTCCATCCTCCACGTTAATAAAAGAAAATTAAATATCTCTATTGCTAGCGTCATTGTCACTTGGGTTTTCCATTACTTGCAGTCAAAAGCAATCTTAAATGATGCATGGTGGCAACACTATTTGGGAAATTCCATCTTCTGCCTCACCCAGGGAACAACCTCTATCCTTCAAAACTTGGGTCTGGAGTCCTCTTTTTGGGTGAGGTCTACTGCTATGGCCCATCTCCCCCAGTGCAATGCACATAGTTTGTATTCTTTTCTCCCATACTACCACAGGACCAACATGAATACCTTCATCATTGCTTTCATTGTATTATGTGAAAATTTTAGCCACCTGTCTGACTTTCCTAAGAGGCTATAACCACTAAATAGTGTAGTCATGTTTCGTTTAACTTTTTATTGTTATGGGTAACTATGGAAGATTTTAGAACTCACTGAGGACATATTCAATGTGGTGAGTTGAATGTTTCATAATTTCTAGTTTCAGTGTTTGTTAATCTGTCATGCCTCCAACGACTTGATAGGTGCTTCAGACTTCTATCAAAATAGCAACTCACCAGCACCAGAGTCTCAGAGAAATTGGTAAGAGAGAAGGGCATTCTATTTAGGACTTATTGTAATCTTGAAGGAGAACGAAAGGCACATGCACTTTGGAAATTTTTCCCTCCAGATTATTCTAAATGCACCCCCCATAACCTACCCCAGATGACAGTCACTATTCTAAATACCTCAGCAAAAGGTAATGATATATCTCTGTCTAATGGTTCTCTTAGTTGAACTCAAATCATACCGAGTATCTCCAATTAGACTCTCATGCCCTTCAAACCTTAAATTTTCAAAACTACTTTTTATAACCTACTTCTCCTTGAAATACTATCTTTGTTAGAAAACCCATCATTTAAACAGTCACTCTACTCAAGATCTTGGCAATTATTCTTAGGCTTCTGTCTCCATTATCCACAATACACAATCTGCCGTTAAATTCTAGTTCAATCCTATTTTCTAAGGTCCTCACCAACCTACTAACCCCTCCCCAGTCCGTCTCCTAATGCCTTGGCTGAGGCTATGCGAGTCTCCTATCTGAATTCTTAGCCTTCTGACTGCTTTTAGTTTTGTTCAGTTATACAGTGCTGTCAGTGTGAGTTTTCGGCAATGAAAATCTGATCGTACTACTTTTCTGCTTAAAAGTCTTTGAAGGCACTTAGGATAATACATAATAAATCTTCTTAGTTTCAACTCTGACTCATATTCCAAAGCATTTTCTCAAGTCAGGCAGATAGAGGTGATGCAATGTAAGATGTCAACTCATGAATACTGTTTAAATTTGCCTAGATAAATGGTTTCTTGTTGTGGGGAAAAAAAAAAAAAAAAAAAAAAAAAAAACCTACCATCCCCAAAAGTGTCTCTGGTTCAGCAATGTGAACAATCTTGAATCCCAGGAAGTTCCTCCATGGAACTTCCCTCCTCACTGCTTCTTGAGAGGCCAGCCGACCCCCATGCCAAGACTGTGCATGCTCATAAGCAAAAAGGTTGAGTGTTGCCACCCGGAATGGGCTTCTTGTTATTTATTCACCTTTGAGAAATGAACGGAGTCAATTCCAGCTTTCTCTTCAGCAGTTTATGACTCTCAGTTTTATATGTTTTATTTTATTTTTTTCAGTGTTCCAAAATCCGTTGTTTATGCACCACACCCAGTGCTCCATGCAATACATGCCCTCCATAATACCCACCACCAGGCTCACGCAACCCCCATCCCACTTCCCTCCAAAACCCTCAGTTTGTTTCTGAGTCCACAGTCTCTCATGGCTTGTCTCCCCCTCTGATTTCCCCCAACTCACTTCTCTCTATCTCCTAATGTCCTCCATGTTATTCCTTATGCTCCACAAGTAAGTGAAACCATATGACTCTCTCTGCTTGACTTATTTCACTCAGCATAATCTCTTCCAGTCCCGTCCATGTTGATACAAAAGTTGGCTATTCGTCCTTTCTGATGGAGGCATAATACTCCATTGTATATATGGACCACATCTTCTTTCTTCAATTCATCCACTGAAGGGCATCTTGGTTCTTTCCACAGTTTGGTGACTGTGGCCATTGCTGCTATGAACATTGTGGTACAGATGGCCCTTTTTTTCACTACATCTGTTTTTTGGTGGTAAATACGCAGTAGTGCAATTGCAGGGTGATAGGGTATGTCTATTTTTAATTTCTTAAGGAATCTCCAAACTGTTTTCCAAAGTGGCTGCACCAACTTGCATTCCCACCAACAGTGTAAGAGTGTTCCCCATTCTGCACACCCTCTCCAATCTCAGCTTTATTTTAAGGCACACTCTATGATGTTGAGATGGAGCTCACTGCCTCTCCACTCACTTTTCCACTTTCCACTACTGCAAAATGCTGGGAAACTGAAGCTCATGACCTAACAGGCCTGATGGACAGCCTTCTGGTAGAACTAGAGTCAGGAAATGGAAAGGAAAGATACCAGCTTGTCCCAAATTATATATACATTTACATAAAGTCATCCCACTCAGGATAGGAGTAAAGGTAAAGGATTTCCTGAATCTAAGAAATCTCTGCTACCCATTTTCTACAAAGAGCTTCAATACTGACACAGGCTGTCAATTCACACTTGAAGAGGAGTTTTCCACTCATGCAGTTATAATCCCATAGTTTCACTCCTGTCATTGGCAGCTACACCCAGGGAACAGAATATGAGGTGTTCACAGACTTCTTTTTTTTTTAAAGATTTTATTTATTTATTTGACACCCACTGAGCCACCCAGGCGCCCTGTTCACAGACTTCTTGAAGTCCAAATGAACTAAAAATCATCCATCGCAAATAGATTTTTTTTTTTTTAATGAGCTTTGACATCCCGGGTCTCATTTTTGACATATTGAAACATAATAATCATTTAATTCTACTGTTCCTAAATTGATGCTATTAAGTTTTTTCTTCTTTCACCTTAGCTACATTATTCTCAACCATCCAGCTTCTGTACATTTCTCCTCTTCATTTTCTTTCCGTTATGATTCATTTGTTCAGCAGTTGGCTTTTCTTTTCTTGGTAATTGAACTTTGGGCAGAAATTCAACATCTCTCTTAACCCTTGAAAAGGGCTTCCTTTTGCACCATTTTCTGTTCAAATTTAATGATAGCAAATATTTTAAAACAATATCAACCATTTTATAAATTTCACACCACTCCCCCCCCAAAAATATCTTTCCAAAGTTTTAACTAATCAAATGAGTATCATATAAAAGGTTTATTTAGCCCACTCGCAATTTAATTTCCATTTTCATAATTATTTGCTACATATTATAAAGGTTTTCACTTTATTCTTAGATAACATCTGGTTTTCCTAATTTAGGGAAAATCATAAAACATCTAAAGTGAAGAAATGGGATGCCTGGGTGGTTAAGTGGGTTAAGCCTCTGCCTTCGGCTCAGGTCATGATCTCAGAGTCCTGGGATGGAGCCCCACGTCCAACTCTCTGCTCAGCGGGGAGCCTGCTTCCTCCTCTCCTTTTCTGCCTGCCTCTCTGCCTACTTGTGATCTCTGTCTGTCAAGTAAATAAATAAAATATTTTAAAATTAATTAATTAATAATTAGATAAAGTGAAGAAACAGGATATCTCAGTGTATAATCGTTACTAAATTCTTAGGAGCATTTCACTATTTGTCATTTTTCAAAAATCGGGCAAAATTCAGATTTTGAATGAAAAAACTATTTTAACTCAGTTGGACCCATCTCGTACAGAGAAATACCATTGACTCCTGAACATGTAGGGGTTCACTTATACATGGATGTTTTTCTTCAATGAACACAGTACTATAAATACATTTGTCTTATTACTTTCTTTTCTGGATTAAGTTTTTATATTAATTCCAGTACAGTTAACATACAGTGTTATACTAGTTTCTGATGTACAATTAATTTCTAGTGACTCAACTCTTAACGATTTCTTAATAGCAGTTTCTTTTCTCTAGTTTACTTTATTGTAAGAATACATTTAAAATATATTTAAAATATTTTCTTTAAATATTTATTTATTTAAAATATATAACATACAAAGCATGTGTCAAGCAACTGTTTTTATAATCAGTAAGACTTCTAGTAAACAATAGACTGTTAGTACTTAAATTTGGTGGAAGTTAAAATTTATATGTGGGTTTTCAGCTGTATGGGGTAGGGGGAGGTCATCTTCCCTAACCTCCATGTTGTTCAAAGTTCAAGTGTATAACAGTGTATTTAACTTGGAATTCATGGACTGACTTCAGGATGTCAATGAATCCTCTGAAATTACACCGAAAAAGTGTTACTGTTCATATGCAATTGTTTTTCTTAGGATGATATATTTCAAAAGGTGATATATTTCAAAAGATTCTCAAATGTGCTTTTTTTTTTTTTAAAGAAAGTGTATTACACTGAAATCGGTAATACAAGATACACAGTTGAGAAGAATAGTTAGCATTATGTCAGATAAGTACAAATTCCTTTCAAACTTGGGCTTAGAGTATTTTTGACAATATTAACATGTATCTTTACAAAAGCCTTTCTTTAACATAATACTGAAAAATGACATTATAATTTCCATATCAAAATCTAAATGGATTTGGTTAGATTTCGTTGTTTGAACTCACTTATGCTGAGAAAACAGTTATAAAAATCATGTCTTCAAAAAAGTTGTAAAGCTCATTGTTGAAAATTCACACTAATGACCCAGTAGGAGTCTGATGGCTCTCATTGTGGATTACTCATTTTTTTTCATGTTTAAGCTTTTAAAAGTGATACATATTTTAAGCGGCATATATTAATCTATACACTGACAAATTTTGACAAGCTTATTTTCCATTCTAATCTACACACCCCAACTCTGTCAGGACTGACCATTTTTCTCAATAAACATCAGTCTAAAAGTCTAAGTGACTTCTCTCCATAATCACTGAGTAAGTAAATTATGGAGCTCAGTCTCATTCCAAGGTATTCTAAAATCAAGTCTAGTCTTTTTTGTCTAGAACTATTTTGTTGTTTTGAGCAGACAGAGGCAAAGAATCTGACTATATTATTGCCTCCAGGAGACATACTCAATTGTTAATATTTGGTAAAAGGGCTGCTCAATATAGAGATATATTATATGCTATCATAATGCAATGATTATATCTTAAGTTAATTTTCCAAGTAATTATTTTACTGAAGTATCAATATATGAACACATATTAAAATATATATATATATATATGTGTGTGTGTGTGTGTACACATGTTCACATCCTCATACATACATATACAGTTTTGATAAGGGGTTTAAAAATATGTAAACTTACATCCTTTAATGGAATTATTGAGTACACTCTGTCCTTATGATGAAATAGGAACACTGTTTTGATGATTATTTACTGTCCCAAGCTGAGATTAAATGATGTGCCATGAAGCTGTGGGTGAGGAGCTCTTCACTCCCCACAGCATATGTCCATAGACTGATTGACCACTCTTGGCTTGATCTCTCAACCCTCAATGTTAAGTCTTCATGCTTTGCTTCATCCTCCCACTCTTGGTTTTCCCAATTTGCCTGCCTCAGTCTCCCAGTGCTAGCCTGTTGGCAGTTAGGGAGAAACCAGATAACCAAATGTCTTCTTTCAGTTAATTTGTTTTCATGGGTTGAGACCCTTTTTTTCCTGGAGGCGTGGTCAATGTCATGAGTTGTCATGAGATATGGTTTTATGCAATTCTTATTCAGAGCTGATTGCATTTATGAGGCATTATTACTATGCTATATCACACATAGTTTGGGAAATATAACCAGTATGAAAAGTGACATAGGACAGTACAGGACAGATTACCCTTTCTGTGCTAAATGGAATTGATTTTTGTCTGTCTTCTTCTGCACAGAACTCATGCATTCTTCTGGTTAGAGTGAAAACAAATAGAATACACATAGTACACCATTCCGTTTGATCCAACTGTAGACACGTTGCTGACAGGAAGACAGAGAAGGGCATTCCATTCTGGCTTACCTTCTATTAGTATTTCTCAGAGAGGAGTGTTCGTAACATCCAGGACTTCTCTCTTGATCTGCAAGGTGATTCCTGTTGTATATCGTTAATTTTATGAATGAGTATATTTTATTTTAGACATAAATAAATATTGAAATCATGGCAATTTGTCTTTGGGCTCTTCCCATGTTATATATACATGCTAGGTAGATAGTAAGTCATAATACATATTTATTGTCTTAAAATCTACCTGAAAAATAGCACACATTTCATTTTTAATTTTTTCACCCTTCTGAAAATATCATAATTAATCCAAAACATGCAAACTATTTTTCTTCTATCAAAATATTTGACAAATACATTTCAACGATACATTATCACTCAGTATATGTCCAAAAAAACCCTCAATTAACTTATCACTATTTACTCTAACAAGCACTAGAGGTGCTCTAACAGGAGGCGTGTACTGCCTGAGTATGGTTTAAGTTGAATTTCAGATTTGAAGGAGCTAAAAATCTTGAAAGAGATAAACATATTCATTATGCCACTATTTCTCTTGCCTCTAGATCTGAAGTTCCTCGGATTTGCAGCTCTTCTAAAGCAATGATGAATTTCAATAGAGGCACATGCCAGCAGTGGGATGTCTGTAAGCCCTCTTGAGATAAGGTCCAGAAATCATAATTCCAAAGATGACCGTCGTCAGCCAACAGCTTGCTGCCTCTTGGGTGATCTCAGGTCCTGGGCTGACAGCGCGGACCTTAGAGGCTGTAGCCAAGCAGCAGCAGCCCCTAATGGCAGACACACACCCCCACTCCACCCCCAACCTCCCAGGAGGGAAATCAAGTTCTTAGGGGAGGCCACTGAAGGGAACATTTGCCCTGGGGCATGCATGGCCTATTCCTGGGAATATGACAGTTTTCCTTTGCTTTTAAAACAATGCCCCCTGCTGGGCCATGTAATAGCCCAAGGCAAGAGGAAAGATCAATAATACTGATCGCCTCTTTATTTAAAAGTTTTATAGTTCATCCCTTTCTACATTTTGCAGTCATATATATATATAGATATATATATCTATATATATATATTGCTTCTCTTACTGCTTCAGTGTTTTGGGGGCCCCTTAAGTTTTGCATCTGAGGCAGGTACCTCTCCACATCTTAAACTGAAAACTCAAGCAGCACCTCTTGGGTGAAGCCTAGAAATCCCTACTTTTACAATGTTACATTAGAGTGTGGTCAATGCGCTCCTGCATCAGAGCTTACACTGTAGCCAGCAGTTCATCTGCCTCCCCCTAGACCTGTCCTCGGGCTCATAAGGCGATTCCTTCTACAGTCACCAAGTCTTCTTCTGTACATCTTTCGAAGCTTAAATTAATAAGGAGCATTGAATAGATTTGTATTCAATATATGTTGACATTGTTATTTGTGGCTTTTCACCTGTTTCTATAGAAGCTAGGCAAGTGGAATTCAAAACATGGTCCCAAAGAAGTCACTGAATCTTTGGGTAGGGGTGTATATGTGTGTGTGTGTGTGTGTGTGTGTTTTCAGTCTTTTTGCTAAGACTTTCAAACTACCATTGCTTTCAGCGTGAAATACCTATAATGTGAAGAAGCCACAGATGAAGTGGAAAGAAATGTTACACTTTGCTATTAGCATAATGTAGGCATCAGTTATATAGGTTTTGAAAACACTTTACTGGATAGTTTGTTTTTTCATTTAAAAATATGTATTAAATATTTATTGAGTAGCCATTCTTGGGTGAGATTACAAATAAAGACAAAATTTATTAGGAAATAAACAATTTGAGCTAAGGTCTGGTATGTATTACTCAAAACATAAACCCAGAAGAACCATAAAATATTTATTAGTTCAAAACCAAGTTAGTCTAAAATGTCTAGGGCTTCATGGGATTTCATTAATGCATGGAAAATTGGGCTGTAAATCCATTATTTCCAATTTATAACTACAGGTAACATGATGAGTCACAAGACTTAAAAAACCAATGCAAAACTGAAAAAGTTTTATATCATGAAATTTAGAAGTCCTTTTTGCACACCACAGCAGATTGGAAAAAATCACAGAGAAAAGTCTTGATTAAAAGGGGGTAAGCTTGGGGCACCTGGGTGGCTCAGTGGGTTAAAGCCTCTGCTTTCGGCTCAGGTCATGGTCCCAGGGTCCTGGGATCGAGCCCCGCGTTGGGCTCTCTGCTCGGCGGGGGGCCTGCTTCCTCCTCTCTCTCTGCCTGCCTCTCTGCCTACTTGTGATCTGTCAAATAAATGAAATCTTTAAAAAAAAAAAGGGGGGGGGTAAGCTTAACAAAATATGAAATACAGAGGCAGAGAATTAAACATCACCACCTTTTATCCCTTCCACATTTTTACATTAAAAATAGAATATCGGGGGGGGGGGCACCTGGGTGGCTCAGTGGGTTAAGCTTCTGCCTTCTGCTCAGGTCATGATCCCAGGGTCCTGGGATAGAGCCCCACATCAGGCTCTCTGCTCTGCAGGGAGCCTGCTTCCTCCTCTCTCTCACTGCCTGCCTCTCTGCCTACTTGTGATCTCTGTCTGTCAAATAAATAAATAAAATCTTTAAAAAAATGGAATATCAGGACTTGAGGGTTGGTTGAACCAGGAATTCTCATGTTCTCATTGTTCCCTGGAGGAGCGCTATTTCTGAAGACTTTGGAAAGCCATACAGTAACCCAAATCTCTGGACAATTTCAGAAAGCTATGAAGAAATCTTATGAGAGCAGCAATTCATTCACTAACAAAATGCTGAATATTAAGTCACCTGTGCCTCAGCCTTCTCCCACTCATCCACCCAAGAAAACAGTGCATGATAAAAGCTCAGGCAACAGTAGGAGACTGAAAATGCAAATCCGGTGGATTCATTTCACACAGAGCAAATACTTGTTGAGTCCCTCCTGTGTTCTGAGAACTATGATAACAATCCAATCAGATCCACAGATAGATCCTCAATATTGAACTCTCCAAAATGCTAAAGCCCATCTTTTGTGAACCTGGCCTAATCAACCTCAGACTAACTAACCCCTGGAGTCAGGTTGGTTGGATTCAAGGCAAAGAAGGCAAAGGCCATCTTTTTTTCTTGGTAATTAAAAGTATACATTCCTTGGTGTCAAAGCAAAATGTCTATATGGCCAAGAGCCATCTATACTTTCAATGCCATCCTGATCAAAATTCCACCAGCATTTTTCAAAGAACTAGAACAAACAATCCTAAAATTTATATGGACCCAGAAGAAACCCCAAAATGTTAAGGAAATTTTGAAAAAGAAAAACAAAACTTAACAATTTGGGGTCTCTTCTGGCTTGTGGAATTCTGGGTCCATACAAATTTAAGATTGTTTGTTCCAGATCTTTGAAAAATGCTGCCTGATTTCAAGCTTTACTACAAAACTATGATCATCAAGACAGCATGGTACTGGCACAAAAACAGACACATAGATCAATGGAACAGAGTGGAGAGCCCAGATATGGACCCTCAACTCTATGGTCAAATAATCTTTGACAAAGCAGGAAAAAATATCCAGTGGAAAAAAGACAGTCTCTTCAATAAATGGTGCTGACAACTATGTGTAAAAGAATGAAACTCAACCATTCTCTCACATCATACACAAAGATAAATTCAAAATGGATGAAAGACTTCAATATGAGGCAGGAATCTTTCAAAATCCTAGAGGAGAACATAGACTGTAACCTCTTTGACATCGGCCACAGCAACTTCTTTCAAGATGTCTCCAAAGGCAAAGGAAACAAAAGTGAAAATGAAATTTTGGGACTTCATCAAGAACAAAAGCTTCTGCACAGCAAAGGAAACAGTCAAGAAAACAAAGAAGCAACCCACAGAATGGGAGAAGATATTCTCAAGTAACACTACAGACAAAGGGCTGATATCTAAGATCTATAAAGAACTCAAATTCAACACACACATAGTCACATCAAAGATAGTCACATCAAAAAATGGGCAGAAGACATGAACGGACACTTCTCCAAAGAATACATACAAATGGCTAACAGACACATGAAAAAGATGTTCATCATCATTAGCCATCAGGAAGATTCAAATCAAAACCACACCAGTCAGAATGGCCAAAATCAACAAGACAATAAACAATAAGTGTTAGAGAAGATGTGGAGAAAGGGGAACCCTCTTACACTATTGGTGGGAATGTAATTTGGTGCAGCCACTTTGGAAAACAGTTTGGAGATTCCTTAAGAAATTAAAAATAGACATACCCTATGACCCTGCAATTGCACTACTGCGTATTTACCCCAAAGAAACAGATGTAGTGAAAAGAAGGGCCATCTGTACCACAATGTTCATAGCAGCAATGGCCATGGTCGCCAAACTGTGGAAAGAACCAAGATGCCCTTCAATGGATGAATTGAAGAAAGAGGATATGGTCCATATATACAATGGAATATTATGCCTCCATCAGAAAGGACGAATAGCCAACTTTTGTATCAACATGGATGGGACTGGAAGAGATTATGCTGAGTGAAATAAGTCAAGCAGAGAGAGTCAAGTATCATATGGTTTCACTTACTTGTGGAGCATAAGGAATAACACGGAAGACATTGGGAGATGGAGAGAAGTGAGTTGGGGGAAATCAGAGGGGGAGACAAGCCATGAGAGACTGTGGACTCTGAGAAACAAACTGAGGGTTTGGGAGGGGAGTGGGCTGGGGGTTGGGTGAGTCTGGTGGTGGGTATTATGGAGAGCATGTATTGCATGGAGCACTGGGTGTGGTGCATAAACAATGGATTTTGGAACACTGAAAAAAATAAAATAAAATTAAGTTTTAAAAAAAGGAAAGGAAAAAATAAATAAATAAATATAACTTATGAAATCAGCAAAGCCAAGCACTTCACACCATTAATTTTTACCAGAATGGCTTACTAATACCAATGCACTAATTTGCATAGTATCTGTTACAGATTTGCAACATATTCCCTTCTCAGAAATATGAAGTCTTCTCCCATTTCTCTTCTTCAAGATCAATCATGTTGTTGTTCTTTTACTCCAGCTACTGTCTATTCTCATTCTACATGCTGTAACAAGAGGGCCATATATACTCCACAGGTATCTATAACCATAGACTGATCATGCTCCCTCAAAAATAGCCCCAACACAAAATTTACTCTTAAATTTTAGGATTTTATTTATGTAAATGTCTAATCTTGACCTGGAAATCAGAGCCATTCCTCAAATCTAAAATTGAACTATTTTTTTTTTTCAACTAAATTTTTTATGTTTCTTACCAGTTGATGACATGCATGTCCTCCCAGCCTCCCAAGCCATCAGGCACTCTACGGACTCCCGAAAACCATAAGAAGAGGGGCGCCTGGGTGGCTCAGTGGGTTAAAGCTTCTGCCTTCAGCTCAGGTCATGGTCTCAGGGTCCTGGGATTGAGCCCCGCATCAGGCTCTCTGCTCGGCAGGGAGGCTGCTTCCTCCCTCTCTCTCTGCCTGCCTCTCTGCCTGCCTCTCTGCCTACTTGTGATCTCTGTCTGTCAAATAAATAAATAAAATCTTTATTAAAAATAAATTAATTAAATTAAATAATTAAAAAATTAAAAAACCATAAGAGGAAACAGAATTGACATCCACAAAATGGATTAAGAACTATATACAGATAAACACATTGATGTCATTGCTTACTCAATTTTACTCCTTGACTTTTGAGTAATGACTTACCGTACAGCTTAATTAGAAAAACAATTTTAAAAACAATTACACGGGTGTTTTTGTATGGTTCATAATTTTGTTGACTCTTTGTAATACCACATTTATTCAATTTTTTTCTAAAAACGTACCAAAAATACAAATACACCTTAGAGATGATTAATCATTTTTAGATAAAGAATAATATTTTCAGTAATATTGTCATTTATACTTTCCATTTTCAGGACAGCCTGCCCTCACAAGATCCTTGCCAAGTAAATGATTACATTTTTATTGCTTTTAGCTATTTAGGCTTCTAAATTAGGAGGTCTATTTGAGACTAGTTAATTCGTCAGCATGAGCCTAATAGAGTTTAGCTGTTTTGTCAATTCTGCAACTTGCCATGTAGTCTCCTATCTTTATTTAACTAATGTCCTGTAATCAGTCTGTTCCACTTCTAATAACATCAGATGGGAAACTGTACAAAGTGTGTGTCTAGAATGTGGAGCTAATGTATTGTCTTTAGCATCTGATTCTCCCTAATGATAAACTGGCAACACAGTCTCTTAAGCACCTTAGTAATACCCTCTGGGCAAAACAACAGTTTTATCTCAGTGCGGAAGGTTGAAGGAACCTCCTCTCTCCTCATCTTGGATTTCTTGCTAAGGAAAAACTAACTACAAAATAAAACTTAACCAATAGAGCCTAAAGAGCCTTACCTTTCCCATTCAAGAGGTATGTGCATAAATACTAGACACGGGTGTCTTAAAAGAAACCATTTTCCCTCACAAGGATACTATATTCTAGGGATAAATTTTTGTCTAAAATCTCTTCTCCTCCTAAAGAGAGAGTAGTGTTTTTTGATTTTGTTTTGTTTTTTTTGTTTTTAAGATTTTATTTATTTTTTTGACAAAGACAGCAAGAGAAGGAATACAAGCAGGGGGAGTGGGAGATGGAGAACAGGCTTCCTGTTGAGCAGGGAGCCTGAGGCGAGGCTTGATCTCAGGACCCTGGGATCACGACCTGAGCAGAAGGCAGACACTTAACGACTGAGCCACCCAGGTGCCCTGAGAGTAGCTTTTATTTTTATTTTTTTTAAGAGCATATTTATTTATTTGACAGAGAAATCACAAGTAGGCAGAGAGACAGGCAGAGAGAGAGGGGGAAGCAGGCTTCCCGCTGAGCAGAGAACCCGATGCGGGGCTCCATCCCAGGCCCCTGAGATCATGACCTGAGCCCAAGGCAGAGGCATAACCCACTGAACCACCCAGATGCCCCCCGAGAGTAGCTTTTGAAGATAAATTCTCTCCCATACTTTACCAACTTCACCACCCTAACACAGAGATAAGAGATGAAGTAAAATAAAAATATGGAAAGAAGACAGAGTCGAGAACTCCAAGGAGACACTGTGTATTGGACAAAAGCCAATCTCCTCAAAAACGCTGTTGATGGAACTAGAGCGTATCATGCTTAGCAAAATAAGTCAAGCAGAGAAAGACAACTATCATATGATCTCCCTGATATGAGGAAGTGGTGATGCAACATGGGGGCTTAAGTGGGTAGGAGAAGAATCAATGAAACAAGATGGGATTGGGAGGGAGACAAACCATAAGTGACTCTTAATCTCACAAAACAAACTGAGGGTTGCTGGGGGGAGGGGGTGTGGGAGAAGGGGGTGGGATTATGGACATTGGGGAGGGTATGTGCTTTGGTGAGTGCTGTGAAGTGTGTAAACCTGGTGATTCACAGACCTGTACCCCTGGGGATAAAAATATATGTTTATAAAAAATTAAAAATAAAAAAAAAACGCTGTTGATAAAGACTTTGTACTCTGAGGAATACTTGGAGCAAATTTATCAAGGAATACACTGCTATCAGAAATAAGAGCTAAAACAAGGAAGCCATCATTTAAAGGTGTGGTGTTGAATGTGAACAGAAAAGGGAAACAAGTCTATAAACAAAGGAGTGATGAAAATCAGTACTGCTAAAGAAGATTGAGACAGACATGATCAACATAAAAATATTCTTTAGACACACACAGTTAAAAGTTTCATTTTTCTTATTGAAGAAGAATTGGGGGAATTACAGAATGGGGAAGAACTGTCATGTGGTTCATTCTTCCTCAAATATTTTTATGTTCTCCTTATACATTCAACATTCTGGTGCCCCAAAGTGGGAAAACCAGGTAAATGATGCATACCTGTTGAATGCTGGCTTCCCTAAAGTATCACTCAAACGATCTGTTAATCAGACAAAGCTAAGTGCATTAACAGCAGAAGTGGGCACAAGTATATGAAAGTCCTAGCCTTTCAGAAAGAGAAAAGTGATGCCTTGATATCCGTATGGTTTTAGAATCTGGTTTAAGGCTTATCTTTTGGGATGTGTGGTAGGCAGAGGGTGAGGTAGAGATGGGCTTGATTAGAATGGGGTGAGGGTCCTAATACCCTAGTTTAGTATTGGTGGACATGGCAAGGCTTGGTTTCAAAGTTTGGGGAATAAGCCATCTGTTGATGTTGTGTTTTTAAGAGTTCAGCAGTTTGATGTTCATCTAAATGATTTTCTTCATAGAAATGGGGTTACTTGCAACCTTCATCTTCCTGAAATGGAGTTTCTTAGAATAATAAAATCATGTTGATGAACTGGTAAAATTAGACTGATTTAAAGTATAAAATAGTCTATGTAGATATAGTTGGTTTTGGCTTTAAACTACAGAAAAGAGCTATAGTTTATAGTTAAACATCTACTGGTCTACACTCAAGGTGCTGAGTTAGAGTCTGACTGTCCCTCTCATATCCTGAGGTTCAAAGGAGACTGCTGGAAAGACAGGCACTTGATAGAGGTCATAACGCTGACTTTGCAGATCAAGCTTGTAATGGACTCATGAAAATTCTGGCAAGGTAGCAATACAAAGAAAAGTGCAGATATCAAAAATATTAAGATATGATAAAAGAAGAGAGTAGTCTGTTGTCCTAAATGATTGCAATTAACATTGGTAGAGCTCTTTTTCATTTCACAGGAGCAAAATACATGTAGTAGGAGATATCAAGTGTAACAAGGAGCGTAACTTAAGTGCCGAATCTACAAGGTTTTGCATAATATGCTATTCTACCTCCATAAAAAGGCTGGTTAATAATCTTTTGTGAAATTTCTTTCTCTTATAATATGGAATCTGGCCTTCCTTTTCTTTTCTTTTAAAAATATAACCAACTGAGATGCAAGGAAACATTCTGTCTGATATTTCATGGTAGCTATCTGACTCACTTCATAAAAGTTCAAAAAAAAAAAAGCTTTTATCTCACTTTCCATTAAATACTAATTTCCCTATAGAAATTTTAAATTGACTTCTTTCCATGTACTTTGATTCTCTGAGTATCCATTTATGTGATCAAGTGTGGGAACTGCTGATTAACATGGAAGGTAGAGAGTGTATTGAAGTATGCAGATCACAGGACGTGGTACCGGGTAGACATTCAAATTGTTTTTCCAAAAACTCTGGTTTCATAGTTTCATATCAGTAAGAACAGAGGTCTAAAAACACATTGTTTCTGCAAAATGAAACATTTTCTGTCTCATCTTTATTAACATGATTCTGTCATCTCTGTTTTCTTCTCGGATCTCAAATTGAGAACTTGGTGAGAACTCTCAGGGAAAATTTTGGATTGCCTTATGTGGGTATTCTTGTGCAGTTGGTTTAGAATGGAAGTGATGGATCACATACATGACAATCAGCACATTTGGAAACCGGAGTGGACCCAAAGGGATATTAAGTGCACTTCCCAGAAGCTACAGCACTGGTGTGAATTATAAATCAAAGTTTGTTTCAAACTTGTTGCAGACAAGAATGGAACCTTATAATACATGTTATAAATTCATGAAAATAAACACCAACCTACTGGCTCTCTCTGAAAAAACAATGAAGTATAAAGATGGTCCCAACAAGAAAAGATAAAGTCGAATTATTCACTTCTCCAAGTAAGACGTGTGATTTATAAATATTAAATAAGAAAATGAAGACTAAAAAGTCTCCAAGATATGAAAAATTTTGAAGAAATTAGATCTACTTATTCACATTGAAACCATAATGCAAGAAACATAAAATTAAAGCAGTAAGTTAACACTTTGAAGAAAATGTGTTAACAGATTATCCATTGCCAGGAGATATGAAATAACATAATAAAATTGAAAGAGGGAATGATAAAATGGAAAACTAGGAAAGTGGCTGTTAAAAGAAATAAGGTGTAAAGTCAGAATCAGAATTTAGTGTGCAATAGGAAAAAAAGAAAACTGGGAAAACATTAAGAGCAAAAGAGAAATATTATGCCACAAGGCAGAACAATCTAAATCTATAAAATAATGCTAAAAAAGGATCAAAAGGAAGCAAACATAGTAAAAGTGAAGCATATTGAACATACAATGTAATACATATTGTATGTTAAATATGTCAATTGAAAATATAATTACAGTCCCCAGTACACATGGCCAAGGTCTTACATAGCATCCATTAAGTCATAAATTTTGTTTTTGTTCTGTTCCCTGTAGTTTCTGCAGCACTTAGAATAGTTCCTAGCACCCTAGAGACAAAATAAATAAATAAATAAATACTTATATTTTTAAAAAATGCAGACAGGAGAAATAATTGGGTCACAACACAATGAACACATGCATCTTCTTTGTCTTCTGCCTAAAATCAGTTGAAATGACAGAAAATTTTTAAAAAATTAATGTATAGAAGTGCTGGATAGCAAATATAGTGTCAAAATTTTCTAAGAAAAATATGAAAATATTTTATATATTTATTCATAAATATTGTATAAAATTTACATAATTTTTATGAATTATATAATAATAATTTTAAGTAGAATTAAAATATATAATTATATAAATAATAATTATCATTTTGATTATAATTATATAATATATAATTAATAGATATAATAAATTATATAAAATTTATATAAGAAGATAAATATTTATATATAAATAGAAAAATAAGAAAAATTTTCTAAGAAAAATACAGAGCAACTCTTAGAGAAAGCAGACAGGACAGAATTGAAAAATAGGCAAGACTCAGAGAATTCTCATCCAGGCATAGTGCTATAGAGGAAGATCACGATATGTTCTAACATCATAATCAAAGGTGTCCTTCAGGACACCAGTCATTCAGAATTAACTGAGAAAATATATTTAAGGAATCTGGAAAAGAATCTCTTCTCTTCCTGTTCTACTAAACTGAGTACAACCACCGAACTGGCCCACAAGCCAGTACTGCACTGGAGTCTAAACACAAGGCCACATAAAAGGACATCAAAGGGGAAAGAAACTTCTTCCAGAAGGATACCTCGTAAAAGGCAACTATGGACTTATCATTTTTGACAGCGTATTTCAATCCTCTCCCCTCATCACCGATTTTATGTATTAAGAACTTACAAATACAAATAGGTGAATTGGTTTGCCAATAATAAGAATAAACATGAAACATTTTAGGTAAAGTGAAATAATCAAGAAAAAGGAACCAGTGCCTATGTGACTCAGCTAAGCATCTAACTCTTGGTTTCGGCTCAGGTCACACTCTCAGGGTCGTGAGATGGAGCTCTGCCTCGGGTTCTGTGCTCAGCACAGGAGTCTGCGTGAGATTTTATTTGTTAAATAAATAAAGATTTACTTAAATCTTAAGAATATATGAAGGATGAGAGACAAGAAGGATACCAGCAGAATCTCGAACAGCTATAAGTGAAGTCAAACATGAAAACAAAAGAAAGAGAAGGCGATGGGAGATATAATTAAAAATATAAGGGGAGGGGGAGGGGGTGGAATCCGTACCAGAAGGTGTATGAGTATTTTTGTTGAATGGGTACCAAAACTATGACGAAAGTGAACCAAACCTAAGCATACAATAGTGAATATTTTGAACAACAGAGATAAATAAGAATCACCTTTGGAGACATGATCCTCTCACTCAGCAGCAATTAATGCTAGAGAAAGAGAAGGAATATCTTTAAAACTCTAATGGAATAGGAGCATAGAATTCTATTACCATCCAAATTACCATCTTTTGTAGAGAACAGAAGCAATTTTCAAATACATAAAAACTCAGAGTGACTCCCATCCATAAACTCTCTAGGACAGAAAACTTAAAAACACATCCCACCTTTGTCAAAACTGATTTCAAGAAAGAGGAAGACATAGGTTTAAAAAAAATCAATGCACCAAGAAATCATTAAAATGTATGCTATTGGGGCACCGGGGCAGCTCAGTGGGTTAAGCTTCTGCCTTGGGCTCAAGTGATGATCTCAGGGCCCTGGCATCCAGCCCAGCATTGGGCTCTCTGCTCAGCAAGGAGCCTGCTTCCCCCTCTCTCTGCCTGCCTCACTGCCTACTTGAGATCTCTCTTTCTCTGTCAAAATAAATAATAAAATCTTTTTTAAAAGGTGTGCTATCTAATTAATACAAATGAAATAAAATAGGGTTAATCCATTATTCAAAATATGTTCAGTCTGAATGGGAGAGGGATAGGGAAGAAGAGAAATGGAACTATTCAGGGCTTTTTTTATTGTAGAAATTATATCTAGGTATTGATAGCAAAATAAATAGAATTTTTTTAACCAGACACTAAAGGAATATGGATGTGATATATACTTTCTTCTTATAATACTTAAACAAATGAAAAAAAAAATAAATACAGGAAAAATCAGGAAAGCAAAATCAATGCAGAAACATGATTCATTAAAAAAGTAAATTGGTAGGGCTTGTTCCAACATAACAGTGATTATAATAAATTTAAAATATCTAGATCTCTAGCCTTTGAAGTAGTAAATCTTGTTTAAAAGAGAATTCAGATTCAATTAAATGAAAATACACCAAAAGCTGGCTCAAAGAGAACTGAAGGGGAAAAAAGAGAAGTACCAAGCAAATCGTAGCAAAGTCAACCAGGTACAAAAAAATTCTTTTTTTAAATCCTAAAGCAAATCCAATGGAAAAGAGATAAAAGTCAGAGTAAAATGAAGTTATTTTTAAAATTAAGTTAGAAATGTTCTAATGGCTAAAAGATTCATAAATGTTTATGTCAAAATTCACCAATTCAAATACATAGCAGGGGTTTTGTTTTTTGTTGTTGTTGTTGTTGTTGTTATGAAGTAGATAATGCAAATGATGTAGGAATCTATAAGTGACTAAGAATGATGGGCAGCACAACCATTTTAAAACATCATGCAACTGATACAAATGATTTACTGATCTATATCTAGCAACTGACAATCAGTGCATGAATAATACCCAAATTATGCAAATTTCAAAGTACATGAAGCAGAAATTGATAAAAACTCCAGGAAGATTTGAAATCCCACAACTGTAGTGTGAGGTGAGTATGATATTTGAGTCCTGTGGTGAGTCCTGTGAAGGAAGCATATCAAGAGAGAAGTGGTCATCTATGTTAAATGCTACTAATAGTCAAGTAAGGTAAGAACTGGGACTTCCTCATTGGAATTAGTAACACTAAGGTCATTAATAATATGGACAAGAGCTATTTTGAGTAAGGATAAAAGTTGCCATTGGAGTGAGCATAAGAGAAATGAAAAGAGAAGTAAGGACTGCTGGTACAGAAAACTTTTTCAAGCTTTGTAAATGGAAGGAAAGCCAAGGGGTGATGTCCAGAGGAAGATTAACATTAAGAAATGGGAGGGCGGGCCAAGGGTGGGGGACAGGGAGTCATAATAGGTTTGAGGTAAATATATGCAGTGTCTTTTACTTTGTTCCAATAATTTGCAGTAAGAATGCATTCAGGCATTAGTTTTATAATTTAAAAAATCATTAAGATGCTAAGAATGTTTCATTTCTGATTTTGCTTTTTTTAAACAATTGGAGAAATGGCTTGTTTATATGCTGACACTAATAATGGAGTTCATGGGCGGAAAGAGGACAATATGTAAGGCACAGAACAAAACTGCTAGAGCGATGCTTTTAAGTAAGTGAGACAGGAAAGTATGTGGTACATCTAAGTTGGTGCTGGAAACGAAGCGTTCAATCACTGGAAACGGGAGAAGGCAAGGTACGTGGTCACTAATGCAGATAGACAGGTTATACCGTGAGGGGATACACTGAGGTTCTGGTGGCTTCAGAGAGTTCACTGAAATAGCATTTCATCAGCTGCGTGGAGATGGGAAAGAGTTATTGGAGATTTGGAGAGAGAGGAATAAGGACAAAGTAATCCCCTCGTGCTCATGAGTACTCTAGAGGCATCGAGATCATCCTTGCTAGTCAGGGTCACAGGCCCATTAGAAGTTAGTAATTATGGATTTCAAATGAGACCAGCAAGTTGGTGATGGGTTTCCTGCAGCCACAAGGACGGATATTGAACAAGTGGAGAGTTGGACTGAACCTGGGGTGATTTAGCCAAAGGTGTGTGACATGGTGAGAGATACACAGAGGAATTATGCCGTATGCAGGGAAGTGGTCACTTTTCCTTATGGCACAGTGAAAACTAGGAGGAAAGGAAGTGAACACAAATCTGCGAATATACTTAAAACCATTGAATTTTACACTTTTTTTTTTTAAAGATTTTATTTATTTGACAGACAGAGATCACAAGTAGGCAGAGAGGCAGGCAGAGAGAGAGAGAGAGAGGAGGAAGCAGACTCCCTGCTGAGCAGAGAGCCCGATGCGGGGCTCGATCCCAGGACCCTGCGATCATGACCTGAGCCGAAGGCAGAGGCCTCAACACACTGAGCCACCCAGGCGCCCCTGAATTTTACACTTTAATTGATGACATGTAAATTACATCTGAATAAGTCGCTACCAAAAGAAAAGAGAGAGGAAGTAGAAAGGAGAAGGAGGAAGAAAGACGTTGAAGGAATGGGATGATGGTGGAACAGAACAGGGAAGAGGAAAAAAGAGCCCAGCAACCATTAAAATTCAATTTGAGCAAAACGTTTTTTCAGACATGTCCTGATTTTTTATCCTGATGTTTGTCCTTATGTTTGATGACTCCCAAATGAGGAAGGTTATAAATTTTTTATAGGTTCACATTTTTAGAATCTCTGTTTCATGGCTAATTCTACATTTTGGGTTATGATAGGTATTTTTATCATAATAGGACCTCATCAAAAAGATATTTAAGATGCTAAGAAGACTGAGAAAAGAATGTGGAGGTTGGTTGAAATGTCATTAATTGTTGGGTAGGTTGCAAGGATGCGTGGAAGAAAGAATTTGTGTGTCTATCATGTGTAATTTGTGTGGGAACTCTCTTTGCCCTGGTTCCATGTTTTCCTGTGTGGAGACTTCTAGAGTAATGCTGAATGCTTTTTCCTCCATCCCTGCCCTCATGCCTTCCTGGGGTAAGAATAATTTATCTGACCACTGAATTTGGAAAACTAGGCTTGTGGGGTCAGGCTTCCCCTCCACTTCCTTCTGGAGGGGAACCTACTTACCCTAGGAAGCAAACGTTCTCTCTCCCCACCGTAATTTTTATAAGATTGCTTCCTGCAAAGCTAGATGCCTGAAGTATTTCATAAGTCTCCATTGGGGGTAACAAAACTTGAGTTCACACAGCTCAGTGATGGAAAAACTGGAATTTGAACCCAGCAGTGTGACTCTAAAGCTTGTATTGTAAGCATCAGCCTATGCAGTATCTATGACTTAATGTAAAGAAATTGGAATCAGTGCCCCACTTGGTAAAGTAAAGGAGGAAGAAACCTCATGCCCTTGCTTGATAGCATGAAGAGTGTGAGTTAACTGGGGTGTAATTAGTTGCGTTTGCTTCTGTTTGAGTTCTAATCTGGATATAACCAGGCTGCAGAACTTTCTGTCGCACTGGGCGGGAGACTTGTCTGTTCCAGTAAACTTAGTATCTCAGGTTGCAGGAGAAGAGAAATTGAACACAACTTGTTTAGGTCAGTTTCAGGGACTGGATCAAGAGAGATCAAGGATCAGAATGTATCAGGAAAAGAGTCTGGAGGTAGACAATCAATGAAACTTTACTGAATACCCCCAAGGTATTTTTCATCCATACAGAGTCATAAGTATACTACTAGCAGTCAATATGAAACAGGAGGAAAAGTGTTTCAAGGGGAAAGAGGAAACCATTTGAGAATAGGGCCATGAAAAGTAAAAATAGAAAAAAGGAAAAGGAAAACTTGTATTCGGAATGAAACATTGGATAACTGCAGGATATAGATTTCATTGTGAGACCCAAAGCAACATAGCTTTTAAAATTTAATCAGAGAACAGGCAATCAATGACCCTGTCTTAACCCATCCCAGTTAAACAGCGTAGTGAAACCGATTCAGCTGCATTCAAAGAAGGGAAAAGCAACCAGAGCTGATGTATCAGAAGTTAAAAAAAAAAAAAAAAATTATTTGTAAACAGTACAGGCTTTGTTTGTTTGGCCTTTTCTGATGAATTTTTTTCATCAATATTTCAAATGAAATAAAATATCTTATTTTGTTCTATGTAGCAAAAATAAGTTGACTATAATACATGCAGGGTTAAAAAAAAACTTTAAAAAGAGGATTCGGTTTTTTGTTTGTTTGTTTGTTTTTAAGGCCAATCTAACATACAATGAATCTAACATCAAAGGAATCGAAATACAATGATATATATTTGGTTACAAATTATGCTTCCCCACCAGGAGGCTGCAGTTCAAAGTGGCAAATCCTTTCACATAGGTCAAAAAGGAAAAGAAATAGCTACACCAGCAATAAAACCAAGCATCTGTCATTTTATGTTTACAGGGCTTTAACACCGTAATGAAGCTTAGATCACACTCCCCCCCACCCTGAAATATATGCTTATGCCACCAAAGCCCAGTGGCAAGGAAATAACCAAACAATATGCCTAATTGGTTTCCTTGAACAACTGATCTTGTGGAATGTTCTAGAATTGAAAATAATCTCTGCTACTTGTCTTCCTGAAAATAGCTACAGGTTAAATATTTCTTGTGAGCTTTTAATGAAAGACTGATTTTAATTATTTTCATTTACCATGCAAATTAGGCTTGAATCAGCCTGTTCATTAATATCATATCTGGGTTACAAAATAAATACACCACCTAAATTTTATTAAACAGGCTTAGAGTTCTGAGATATTACAGAACGTAAATTTTTAATTATGATACAAATTAACAGATTGTCTTATTACTTGATATAATGTTTGTTGTTAGCTGATGTAAATACTTGCAGATATCGTGCCTAGGCAGGATTTCATTCTTTTGTTGACATTAACAAGAAAAATCTCTTTATAAAGTTCATTTCCATTTACAATTGTAGTTTAGTCCTGAGCATTTTTTCCTCATTACATGTGAATCATTAATCATACAAAATGAATGCAGCATTGCTTTTTGTTCTCTGGAATGATGTGCTTTGTGATGAATACTTATTATCATAAATCTTTCTAAAAGAGGTCCTAATAGCATTCAGTAACTTGTAACATCAGTGAGTAAAATTTAAAGTGTACTCTTTTCCACCAGCTTTTATATTTGAAGCCAGCATCATCAATTTTCACAAGGACAATTTAAAACACAAGCGTGTAAAAACAAATATCCATACCATCAGTAATGCAAAACACATTTCATACTGTTTTTCTCCTGAACAGGATTCCACAATGCCCTTTGTTTCTTGCTTTTACACCCTCTCCAAAGTCATCAGAGCCTGAAGCTCATCATTTAGTTTCCTATGCATTAGTAAAGCAAATTTTTGGTAATTTTTTAGTTTAGATCCAGAGTCTGTATAAAAATTAAATTAAATCAAAGAGAAATAATTATTTGTGAAAACTAAGATCCCTTTGCTATTATATGGCAATTTTAATAGGGATTTTTAATGTCTTCTGGTATTTCATTTATTTTTTAATTATTAGTGTATTTATTTGTCAGACATTGAGAGAGAGAGATAGACAGAGAGACAGAGCATACAAGCGAGAGGAACATCTGGCAGAGGGGAAGCGGCTGGATCCCAGGACACTGGGATCATCACCTGAGGCGAAGGCAGTCGCTTAACCAGTGAGCCACCCAGGTGTCCCTCATTCATTTATTTATTTATTTATTTATTTATTTATTTATTTATTTATTTATTTATATCAAAGTCTCTACTTCTGACATTTAAGCCCTTAAAATGGTCAATTATGATGGGCTTCCACAAGAGGATTTATGATATATATCCATACATTTTACACATGTAATATGCATATTTTATATTACATATATATTCTAACATACATATGTATGTTATGTATACTTATAACTGATTTTTTTATAACTCTTTCTCCTGGCATCTATTTCTCATTCCCAGAGTGAAACTGGATTGAATGTCTTTGTGAGAATGTGCTGAAGAATATGATAAATATTTGTAGCTCAAACCACACAAAAACCATTTTAAACACAATGAAAAAAAAAACCCCAAAATAAAAATTATCTCACCACCCAAAACCGTAACATACTAGGAATAAACCTAACCAAAAAGGTAAAAGATATGTACATTGAAAACTATAGAATACTTACGAAAGAAGTGGAAGAGGGCACAAATAAATGGAAAAACATTCATGCTCGTGGATTGGAAAAGCAAATATTGTTAAAATGTCTATATACTACCCAAAGCAATCTATACATTTAATGCAATCCTTATTAAAATACCACCAGCATTTTTCCCAGAGCTGGAACAAATAATCCTGAACTTTGTATGGAACCACAAAAGATCCCAAATACCCAAAGCAATCTTGAAAAAGGAAAGTGAAGCTAGAAGCATCACAATTCCAGACTTCAAACTATATTACAAAGTTGTAATTATCAAAACAGTATGGTACCCAAACAAAACAGGCATATAGATCAACGCAACAGAATAGAGAACTGAGAAATGGACCCATGACTATGTGGTCAACTAATCTTCAATAAAGCAGGAAAGAACATCCAATAGAACAAAGTCTCTTCAACAAATTGGTATTGGGAAAACTGGACAACAGCATGAAGAAGAATGAAATTGGACCACTTTCTTATACCATACACAAAATCACCTCAAAATAGATGAAAGACCTAAATGTGAGACAGGAAACCATCAAAATCCTTAAGAAGACCACAGGCAGCAACCTCTTTTACCTTGTCTGTAGCAACTTCTTACTAGATGTGCCTCCAGAGGCAAGGGAAACAAAAGCAAAAATGAACTACTGGGACTTCATCAAGATAAAAAAACTTCTGCATAACAAAGGAAAGAACAAATAAAACTAAAAGTTTATGGAATAGGAAGAGATATTTGCAAATGACATAACTGATAAAGGGTTAGTATCCAAAATCTATAAAGAATTTATCAAACTCTACGCTAAAAAAAAAAAAAAAAAAAAAAAAATCCAGTTAAGAAAGGGGCAGAAGACACAAACAGATTTTTTTTTTCCATTCAGAAGACATCTAGATGGCCAATAGACACATGAAAATATGCTCAACCTCACTCATCATCAGTGAAATACAAGTCAAAACTACAAGACATAACCTTGTACCTGTCGGGATGGCTAAAATTAGCAACACAGGAAACAACAGATCCTGGTAAGGATGTGGAGAAAGGGGAAACCTCTTACACTGTTGGCAGGGATGCACACTGGTCCAGCCACTCTGGAAAACAGTGTGGAGGTTCCTCAAAAAATGAAAACTAGAAATACCCTAGTATCTAGCAACTGTACTACTCGGTATTTACGCAAAGGACACAAAAATATTAATTTGAGGGATGCCCAGTTGGTTCAATCTGTTGAGCTTCTGACTCTTGGTTTCAGCTCAGGACATAATCTTAGGAACTTGAAATTAAGCCCCCTGTAGGGTTCCAATCTCAACAGGAGGTCTGCTTGGGATTCTCTTCCTTCCTTCCACCTCACACCTCTCAAGTAAATAAAAAAATCTTTAAAAATAAAACTGATTGAAAGGGACATCCTTATTTTTACAGCATCATTATCAACAATAGGCAAATTATGGAAAGATCCCAAATGTTCATTAACTAATGAATAACTAATGAACATGATGAATGGATAAAGAAGTGATATATATATATATATATATATATATATATGATATAGATATAGATAGATATAGAATATTACTTAACCATCAAAAAGAATGAAATCTGCCTATTTACAATGACATGAGCAGACTAGAATGTGTTATGCTAAGTGAAACAAGACAGAGAAAGACAAATACCATTTCACTCAATGTGGAATTTAAAAAACAAAACAGATGAACATAGGTGAAGGGGTAAAGGGGGAGGGAAACCATAAAAGACTCAACTATAGAGAAAAACTGAGGGGAGGTGGGCAAGGGATGGGCCAAATAGGTTATGAGATTAAGGAGGGGACTTGTGATGAGCACTGAGTGTTATAGACAAGTGATGAATCACTAAATTCTACTCATGAAACCAATATTACACTATATATTAACTAGAATTTAAATAGCAACTTTAAACCAAAAATAAATAATAATAATAATAATAAAACTACCTTACAAAATTATATTATAGTTATAGTTATTAAACAACACTTCAGAGTCTTGTAAAATTAATTTCCTCTTACAAATTACTAAATTTTGCCATCCCTATTTAAGGTCAACATAGTTTGTACAGTGAGTAATTTCCAGGAAACACAGAGGTCATTGAGATCATTTAAGACACAACAGGGAAGAAATTTTCATATTGTGTCATCTGTTGATTTTTTTTTTTTTTTTTTTTGCTGTTTTTCTTTCAACTTAAAGTGGTTTTAGGAGGCCTGGGTGGCTTAGTTGGTTAAGCGACTGCCTTCAGCTCACATCATGATCCTAGAGTCCCATAATTGAGTCCCACAACAGGCTTCGTGCTCAGTAGGGACTCTGCATCTCCCTCTGACCCTCCCTGCTCTCATTCTCTTTCTCTCTCACTCTCTCACTCAAATAAAATCTTTAAAAAGGGTAGATTTATAATCATAAAAAGATAAAAATATCAGGTTCTTAAATTGTCTACAGTTGAGACACAGAGAAGTAATTGTTGTGTCTTCTGCTGGTATAAAAGGAATCATGAATAAGGCTATTCAAAAATTTTAAGCAGTACATGATTATTTAACAATTAATCATACTTAGCTGACTTTCTATACTTATGACCTCAGGACAATTTTAGCTTTAATTCCATTAATCTCTTTGAATCCAGATAATAACTTCTAATTTTAGGGTTTTATTATTTTGTTTTTAAACTGGCATATAGTTGACACACCATGTTACATTAGTTTCGGGTGTACATAAGAGTGATTAGATAAGTCTCTACCTTATGCTATGCTCATATTCTGGTTTCCCTTCAGATCACGTAAGTCTTTCACCTTTTACCTTATGCTATGCTTATCATAAGTGTAACTGTCATCTATCACCATACAATGTTATTACAATACCATTGACTATATTTCCTATGTTGACCATTTATCCCTGTGACTTAACTCATTCCTGGAAGGAATTCATAACTAGAAGCCTGTATCTGCCACTCCTCTTCACCCATTTTGCCTGTTCCCCGCCCCATCTCCTTCCCTTTGGCAGCCATCTGTTTGTTCTCTGTATTTATAGGTCTGTTTCTGCTTTTTGTTTGTTTATTCATTTGTTTTCATTTTATAAGGTTCTACACCTAAGTAAAGTCATATAGTATTTGTCTTTCTCTAACTTATTTCACTTAGCATAATATCCTCTAGGTCCATCCATGTTGTCACAAATGGCAAGACCTATCCCTTTTTTATGGCTGACTAATATTCCTGTGTGTGTGTGTGTGTGTGAGAGAGAGAGAGAGAGAGAGAGATGGAATATATATGGGATATATATGTGGGAAATATATATCCCACATCTTCTTTATTCATTTATCTGCTGATGAAAATTTGAGTCATTTCCATGTCTTGGCTATTGTAAATAATGTTACCTGAACATAAGTGTGCAAATATCTTCAAATTACTGTTTGGGGGCTTTGGGGAGTAAATACCTAGGAATAGCACTACTGATCATATACTAGATCTATTTTTAATCTGAGTAAACTCCACTCCGTTTTCCACAGTAGCTGTACCAGTTTATACTCCCACCATCAGTGCATGAGGATTCCTTTTTCTGCATTTGCATTATTCCCAACACTTCTAAGTTCTTGCCTTTTCTATTTTAGCCATCCTGACAAATGTAAAGTAATACCTTCTTGTGGTTTTGATTTGCATTTCTCTGATAATTAGTGACGTTAAACCTCTTTTTATGTGTCTATTGGCCATTTGTATGTCTGCTTTGGAAAAGTGTCTATTCAGGGCCTCTGACCATTTTTAATTGGATTATGTGTGTTTTTTGATGTTGAGTTGCAGTTGTTCTTTATTTATTTTGGATATTAACTCCTTATCAGATATACCATTTGCAAATATCTTCTTCCATTCAGTAGATTGTCTTTTTGTTTTGTTGATAGTTTCTTCTGCTGCATAAAAGCTTTTATTTTGATGTAGTCCCAATAGTTTATTTTTGCTTTTATTTCTCTTGTCTCAAGAGACATATTCAGAAAAATGTTGCTGTGGCTGGTGTCAGAGACATTACTGTTTGTGCTCTCTTCTAGGATTTTTATGTTTTGAGGTCTCACACTTAGGTCTTTAATCCATTTTGAGTTTACTTTTGTTCAGGATGTAAGAAAGTGGTCTAAATTAATTTCTTTATATACTTTCTTTATGTACTTGTTCAGTTTTCCCAAAACCATTTATTGAAGAAACTATCTTTTCCGCACTGTATATTCTTGTCTCCTTTATTGTAGATTCATTGACCATACAAGTGTGCATTTATTTCTAGCTTCTCTATTCTGTTCCATTAACACATGTGTCTATTTTGGAGCCAGTACCATACTCTTATCATTACTACAGCTTTGTAGACAATTTTGGAATCTGATATTGTGACAGCACCAGCTTTGTTCTTCTTACTCAAGGTATTTTGGTTATTCAGAGTCTTTTTGTTCCATACAAATTCTGTTATTATTTGTTCAGTTTTGTGAAAAATGCTGTTGGTATTTTGATAAAGATTGGATTGAATCTATAGATTGCTTTGGGTATTATGGACATTTTGACAAAATTAATTCTTCTAATCCATGAACCTGGAATATCTTTCCATTTGTTTTTATCATTTTCCATTTCTTTCATCAGTGTTTTACAGTTTTAAGAGTATTTTAAGGTGGGCTTTTCCTAGCCCTATTTTATAAATAAGTCAAATGAGGCTCATGTGATTGGCCTCATAACACCCTACCAAATGAGTGGATGATTAGAATGTAGGGGCAAGATTAGAATGTAGATTTACCTATATTCAAACCCACCTTCTTCCATCATTTGTCTATTTCTCTTCATTTCTCTTAGCATTAAAATTACATAGATGTGGTTTTAGGCTTTTTCTACAAATAGACATGAGAGTGCATACTCAGATATATATAGCATAGATATAATAGTTCATAGATATCTATAGCTAACCAACTCAGAAGAAAGACACTGAGAGGATTTGCTGTTACCAAAAAAAAAAAAAAAAGAGGATTTGCCATGTTTTATAAACTAACTTCTATCTTTAGGTAGAGATCAACATAGAATATTATCACTTCTGATGTCATCACTTTTTACTATACTGAAAAATGTATTAATAAGTAAAATTTATTTAAATGTGGTGGGGCTTTTATTTATTTATTTATTTTTAAAGATTTTATTTATTTATTTGACAGAGAGAGATCACAAGTAGGCAGAGAGGCAGGCAGAGAGAGAGGAGGAAGCAGGCTCCCTGCTGAGCAGAGAGCCCAATGTGGGACTCGATCCCAGGACTCTGAGATCATGACCTGAGCCCAAAGCAGCGGCTTAACCCACTGAGCCACCCAGTCGCCCCTGGTGGGGCTTTTAGTAAAATTTATGGGCATGTTAAACAAGACGTTTAGTTTGCATGGGTTTTATTCTGAATTACTTCAATGAAATCTTTTTTAAAAAATTATCTAACCTTAGAAAAATTATTAAAATATATATATCCATATATTAACAGATGTATCCTGTAGGCATATTGGAAATCCACATAACTGAAAATCAAGCTAAATCTTTGTCCTTATGCTGTGTTTCCAGATTAGTTAATCTTGTTGCTATTATGAGGACATTTGAGGAACAGCATATTGTGAATCTGGAATTTTTCTCTATTAATATAGACTAGTTTCCATTATATTTTCATTTTTTCAGGTCTCTATGATCTGTGCTAATAAATATACTCTTAAAATATATATTATTGGCGGTGCCTGGGTGGCTCAGTGGGTTAAAGCCTCTGGGGTAAAGCCTCAGCCTTCGAGGCTACCCCAGACTCTACCCCAGAGTCCTGGGATCAAGCCCCACATCGGGTTCTCTGCGCAGCGGGGAGTCTGCTTCTCCCCACCCCACCCCACCCGCTCTCTGCCTACTTGTGGTCTCTGTCTGTCAAATAAATAAATAAAATCGTAAATATATATATATTTATTATCATTATTATTATTATTATAGGGACACCTTGGTGTCTCAGTCAGTTAAAATCTGAATTTTGATTTTGACTCAGGTCCTGATCTCAGGGTGGTGAGATCAAGCCCTGTGTCCAGCTCCACATTGAGCATGGAGCTTGCTTAAGAGTCTTTCTCTCCCTTTCCTTTTGCCTCTCCCTATCAGCCTCCCCCACCACTCTCTCTCAAAAAGTACTATGCTAGTACTCACATAAACCATGTTTATGCTTCAACTTAAAAAACAATAAAATGTAGATTTACCCCATGATTTTTTTTCCAATTCTATACTTAAAATGTAATAGGATTTCTAAATGCATCTATGATGTTTAAATGGTCTGATAATTATGCTACCTATTAGATCCTTTAAAAGAAGTAAACTGTTTAATCTGCTCTGTATTTAAAATAATAGACTATATCATCACAGTGTAATTTTCATTTCTACTGTATCTTCATCTATTGAAGTACATGTCCAATTAGAGTGCTCACAGTAGGCTATAAACAGCCATTTTTAAGTGTCTGTCTTTGATCTTTTCAATTTTATAGTTCCTAGAATATGGGAGTTTTATTTATTCATGTAGTCAGTGAGGACCTGAAGGCTTTTTGCCAGGTCTGAGAGAGAGAGAGAGAGAGAGAGAGAGATTGAAAAAAAAAAAAAAAAAAAGAAAGAAAAAAAAATACACCTTTGCCCTATTTACCGGTTGGGGTGGGGAGAAAAGGCAGGTCCCAGACATTAAAGGTCACGTAAAACTAACTCATCCTGTTAGTCAAGGTAGGCATCTTACATGAAGTGGCACCAATATAGTCGAAGGAAAGCTGGAGACAAAAATCAGAGAAAAGCTAGCCCACCACGCATGACTCCTCACTACTGTTGTACACAACCGCAGAGAGCGGACAGAGAGGAGGGACATTTCCAATAGAGGAAAGGAAACCTACGTTTTCAAGGAAAGTTCAAGGAAATGCATTTCCATTTTGTTATGGAGTAATGGGGGCAAATGACATCATGGGATTATCATTTTAGAAAAAGTTTTCTAGCAGCAGTATTGGAAAATGGGTTGTAAGAAAGAAGCAAGAGCCAGTGGGACCTGCTCAAAGCCTGTTTCCAAGCAGAAACAATAAGGTCCCGAAAAAGAAGCAGCAGCAGTGGGAATAGAGAGAAGGAAATGTTGAAGAGATATTCTAGAAGAGGAGTTGATGGCCCATCGATGCAGGGTATGAGAGAGAAGGAGGTATCTAGGGTAAGCATATTCATGTGGCTTGGCTGACAGATCAAAGTGTAGTTCTCTTCGCTGAGCTAGGACAAAAGCAGACAGAGGGTCTTGTAAGAATAAATGATGAGTTTCATTTCAGTCAGGTTGAACTTGAGGTGTTTGTGGAAGAGGAGACCCAACAAGAACCTAAAATCTGTTATAAAATCTGAGGACAAATGTGGTCTGGCAGCATGCTTTTAGGTAGTTACAAAACAGTTCTAATTGTAGCCTGTGACAGGACTTAAATGTTACAGAAAACATCAAGTGAGAAAGAAAAGCAGGTAAATGGCAGAACCTTAGAAGACACCTGTATTTAAGAACCTGGCAAGGAAAGGAACAGCCATGAAAGACAATGAAACATAGGGAAGCTCTCTATTTTGCACCCGCCACGCTGCTTCCTTGAACAAATGAACGCTGCCAGCTACACAGAATTTCCTTGGAAAGATGTCCATTTATTTCAATGATACTGTCATTGCTCAAAGCACTTTATTAGGCTCTCTTTCATCTTACCTCTGGACTAGAAGCATTTCCTTTTTAATATTGTCATGGTGGCCAAGCTTTATCCTTTGACAATAAATGTGTTTCTTCAGAAAGAGCTCAGATGTCAACAAGCTATAACTATCAAGTAATGATCCTTATTATCTCCCTCAAGTGCATTGAAAACAGACTGTGAAGATAATGCCAGTGTGAGGAGTTTGGAATTAAAAATAAAAAGCCATTTAGTCTTTAAAAAGACTAAATAAGTATTTAGTCTTCCAAAGTGACTTCTTTAAAAGACATTTGAATAAGCAAGTTTATTATATTATTTATAGATTTTAGTCTACCTTATGCATGACACTATCGAATAATCTGCCCTCTAAATAATATTACTGAATCCGCACAATTTAAGGTGGCTTCTGTCTTTTATACAAACCTTTGAACTGTTTTGAGATCAGTGATAAGTGTTTTTGAGATCAGACATAAATTCGGGCCTGATTTTAAAGTTTTATTAAAATTCTTACAGACTCCTACATTTTTAGACATTTCAGACAGTCCCTGACGTGGGATTTTTTGACTTTATGATAGTGCCAAAGTGATACTTAAACAGTAGAAACCAGACTTTGACTTTTGAATTTTGCCCTTTTCGTGGGCTAGTGATATGCAGCTCTCCCTTGATTCTGGGTGGTGGTATTAAGCCAATGCTCCCAGTGAAGTCATGCAACCCTGAGGGTTAACAACCAATATTTGACAACCATTCTGTACCCACAGAACTATTCTATTTTTCACTTTCAGTGCAGTATGTCATAAATTACAGGAGATAGTCAACACTTCATTATGAAATAGGCTTTGTGTTATAGGATTTTACCAACTATTGATTAATATTATGAGCATATTCAAGGTAGACTGGGCTAAGCCCTGATGTTTGGTAGGGTAAGAGTATTAAATGCATTTTTTACTATGTTTTGACTATATATATTCAACTAACTATGAGATGTAATCTCAAGAAAGATCTACACTTTATTGCTGTGCGATACTGATTAATCTTAATTTGCATAAATTGTCTATCTTGTTACAAAGACCTTAAAAAGTGACCATGTCATCTGTTCTAATAGTTAACAGGTCTTGGCAATCTTTCTATTTTTTCCCTTAAAAGCTGTCTCCACTAGTGTAACTTAAATGTATTTCCAGTGTAGTAGATGTTTGTTTACTTATTAATTTATTTCAGAAACACTAAAGTACAAAGATCACCTATTCTGTACCAAGATTCTAACAAACTGTGCTCAATGATGACAGTAAAATAGAGTCAGTTATGGTTTCTATCTTTCAGCTCATATGAAATAGTATGTTAGACGCAACATTCAAGTAAATTCCCTGAATCTGTAAATAAACTAGTCAGATAACCAAGACTTCCTTTTTCCATGTATCATGTAAAGAGTTTTATGGTTGATACTAGGATTCCCAGATTTTGAAGTATAAGTTTAGAAACAGGCTTATAATATTAATGCTCTGCACATCGCATATAGTCTATCCAGGTCTATTATTATTATTATTATTATTATTATCATTACAAAAGGCCACCATTGACAGTATCCTGAAATTTTATCTAATTAATTTCTAGGGAAAAAATTATTCCAATTTTTACTCTAGTCCCTATTTAAATTTTTGTCACATAAGTATTGATTGAATTCAGCTTACTAAACATGAAGAAATGTTTCTTTTTAGTATGCTTTCAAACAGTGTAATTAATGTATCCAGGTTTAGATTAGATTTTTTTTAGATTGCTAAATGGAATATTTAAAGTTAATTGCTTGATAAACATATCACAAAGCTTGGATATGATTTATTCTCAAGTCAGCATTTGGAAATGTTCAAGCAAATGTGTAAGGTCAAACAAAGGCTGTTTGACCTTACACAAAATATTCTTGATTGGCTAAAAGATTGGATTAAGGGAACATTAAGATTGCTGCAAACGCTATGATGTTATGATTGCTTCCCACTAACTTAATTTAAACTGGAACTGTTAGTACTCAGTTCAACCTTTGCTTTCTATCTAAAACTGAGTGCTAGGACAATCTTATATATTAATGTAACTGTCATGCTTAAACTCCGTGAACTCCTGGATTATGTCTAATTCATCTTTTCAGCCCTAGTAGAGCATTCCGTAGAGAGACACTTAGAAATGTTGGTCTTGTCAGCCCCTTTCCACATACAAAAAATGGAAAGTCAAAGAAATGAGACTCTGGAGCCAGTTACTGGTGAGTTGCATTTTATCTTGTTCACTGGATACGTGACCATGACTAAGCTACAGGTTTCAACCCTTTCTGCTGCACACTTACATATGTCTCTGTACCTGTCCTGCCTTGTGATTTCCTTTTCATTGCCCATCCCCAAACACTTGACATTATTCCACAACCTGTGATTCTGTAGTCTCCTAGGAGTTTTCTAACTTGGGAGTATCTATTACACAAAAACTGCCACAACCAGACATTTTAATCAGATGAAGAGCCTCTTCCTGGTGCAACAGTCCATTGACTGGATATCCATCAAAACCAACAGTTAAGCTGTCTCAACCTTATCCTTACCTTAACAAACTATCTGCCTCCATTCGTCACCAAATAAAATACTTTGATTAAAAATATTCTGTAGATACCCTTATAAACATGACAACAAAGGGATAAAACCTTATGGGATGAAGAAAATGTTGGGTGCGTTTATTTTCTAATCTAAAAATTATGAGGTCATGTCTTATTCACTACTGAATAATGAATGGAGACCAGAGAATAATTCTGAGCACATTTATGCTTAAATGTGATGTATTCAATTATAGGCACACTAAATCACAGATGTAAATCATTATATAGGTAACATTGTTAAGGCTATTCAGGTCAAACAATCCCAGTTCTTTTGTAAATAAATAGCAAACACAGGACATAAAGGAAGAAGGAAAGTGAAGGTGAAAAAGGCAAATAACATTTGTTGAGCTTCAGTTATATGCCAGACACCATGCTGGCCCCAGCCTTGCATTTAAAGATAAGATTATTACAATTGGATGGTCCTCAGACAAATATATCAGCCATACCAGAGGTTGGGGGGGAGCACACACATTGCCAGTGGCGGACTCAGGTTACTCAGGTTGGCTCCTAACTTACTATTATAGTGACTTTTCTCTTGCAGCAAGGGTTCCCAATTTTGCACTGGTCCCTTGAGTTTTGGGGTTATTGAACCTCAAGTTCCCACCCATCTTTCAGTGATCATGAGCCAGTTTCATTTCCATGAAACTCCACCATCAGCCTAGACTCTGACCCGCATATTAGCCAGGGTGAGATAGATTATATTTTGGTAACAACTTTCAAATTCTCAGTGGCTTATCTCAACAATTATTTTCTGTAACATAATATAGTCCCAGCAGGAGTTGGTAGTGGGGCTGATTGGCAGTGGAGCTGATAACTGCTAGAGGATCCACCAAGGTACCCAAGTTCTACCTCTCTAGAAGCCTTCCTGAACGTCACATCTTTATGTGTGTGTTGGAGTGAGGGGGCGGGGGGGGGGGGGGATGCTTCAGGGTCTCATCCTGGTGATGAAATGCACCTGTCTGAAACTATGCACCATGTTTCCACAAACATCTTAAAGACCAACCTGTCAATGGGCATGTCCGGGTTCTAGGAGGGTGAGAGAGTATATAATCTTGCCATAACTGTTAAAGGGTAGGAAAACAAAATATTGTAGACAGCCCTCTGAACTGTACTATACCACTACCCCCACAGCCACTAAAACCACCAGTGCTCCATACCCACATACAGACCAGCTCTTTTTTTGCTTCTCCTTTCTCCCCCAAAGAGGGGATAAGGGATCCAGTGTTTGCTGCATATCATTGTCTGACTGCTCACAACAGACAATGAAGTAAGCATTCACAATGTGCACTTCACAAATGAGGAAATGAAGCTTATGGAGACCCATGGACTTGTGCATAAACACACATTATTGGGCCCAACATTCAAATCCTGATCTTTTGGGCTTTAAATCTTAACTGCAAAAGAAGAAGACACCAATTCAAACTCTTGGATGTGCTGTGTGTGGTCCTCCAAGACTCCTTCATCACTCTCTAGAGCCACCTCTAACTCCCCTCAGCCCTTACCCTCCACTATACAGCCACTGGAAACCTCTTTTGAGGTCTTTGGGTTTCCTTTGTTATGCCTTTACTCAAATGGCAACTCCATTTTGAACTATTCTTCTCTCCTCCTGACAAACACTCGTGTACTTTCAAGACACAGTTCATCAATCCTTGCCCTCTGTGAAGGCTTTTCTGACTTTTACTCTCACAGAGATGTTAAGTGAGCTATCTGTTCTTTGTGTTCTCACTGCATCCCTTGTACCCTTTTACCAAACTAATTTTTTTCTACACTTACTCTCTTTTATACCTGTTATTATAGACAAGGTGCCCAGAGATACTTCTTACTCATTTTTATAACTGTGTGTATGTGTCTGTAGTGATGGATAATACACGTGCTCTCACTGAAGGCTTGAGTGAATACAAAATAAACATAGAGTGGCGGTGGGAGAACATGGACTGTGGAAGCCAGACTCCCAGTTGGAAACCTGCTTCCATCATTGTCATTGTCTGACTTGGTCCAAATTAACTTCTTGATGCTTCTGCAAGTTCATCTGTAAAAAATAAGGTGATAATACCATCTCTTTGCTGTTCTGTCAGAGCTATCATGAGGATGAAGTAAGAACTTACGTAAATGTTTTAAGGGAGTAATTATTAAAAGAGTGACAGTGGTGGTAACAGTTGTAGTGGTGCTATTAAACTAGGTCATCTGGTGTTTCTCTCCAGTCCCTCAAAGCTTCTATAAATCAACATCCTGAAGTCAGACCCATTCCAAATGGAAATGGGACACAGTAACACAGAACTGGATAAATAATTGTAATTCTATCACTCAATTTGTGCATTCGGAAGATAGTATACATGTCATGTGACCGACATACAAAAAAATTTAACTTGTGCCCACAGATTGATGATTCACATATTTTTTTTTTTTCCTGATTTGCCACCTGCTCATTTTTCCTGATTTGCCATTCTGCTCATGTAGAATTACTTGCTCTTGTGGGAGTATGTAACTCAGTACTAGTGGGGAGGAAAGAGTTAAACAGCAACCCTCTAGCCAGAAGGTTGGAAACAGAATTTTCTTCTCATCCATTACAACTGCAGACAGGCAGGGAACAGTCATAAAAGAAAGAAAAAGTGCTTGAGTAATGGAAGAGAGTTACTTAGCCAGGAAGATATCACTTTTTCCTGTCTAACATGAAGGTTTTTTGGGTTCTTTTTTCTTTTAAATTGCTCAAGGGAACTGCATAAGCTTTCGTAGAAATTTGCAGGCATTCTAGGGCACTTGAAGAAAGTCACTCTTGAGAGTTAACTTCCTGTAGTTTCTGCATTATGTGAGTGGTTTAATAGCAGTTAGGAATAGAAATAGACATAAATAAAACAGATGTGTGTGTGTGTGTGTGTGTGTCTATACATAAAAGTCAGAAAGTCTGTTCTTTAAGGACTAAATTTTTGTTAAATTAAAAAAAAAAAAAAAAAGACCTTCCTGACTTGGGCACAAGAGTATAAACTGTGGGAAGGTTATAAAAGCAGAAAAGAAGGTTTCAAAAATAAGAGAAGAAGCAAATAGGATAAGGACAGATACACATTCATATTTCTAGTCTGCAGGTCTGATGACATTGGTAGCTAATACCAGAATCACACTCGTGCAACAACTGTGGATTAGCCAGAGCTTAAAGAATGGGAGTGTGGGGACTTGGGTGTAGCTGCTGCCAAGGCGTATGTATGTAGTGAATTTCATGCATGATGATGACTTTTAATTTAATGTTTTTGTTTTTGTTTTTTAATCTTGCACTATAGAAACCTTTCTCATATCATTATGGGCAGGCTGTATGCCAAGAAAGAATTATGCATTTTCAATTCCTTGGCTTTACAGTTCAGGTTTCCTAATAGACACAGGATTTTACACTCTGAACACTTAGTTTTTGATAGGCTAAAAGTTCATTTGGCACTACCATAGCACTGTATAAAACAGTCTAAAGCTTTCTTGAAATAAATAAGTGGGTGGATAAATGAATTATTGAAAGAATTTAAGAACAGCAATAAATTCACTTCATATATTAAACATACCATCAATGTAAGATGAAGAAATATTCAAAAGGATAATTTTTACACAAATTAATCAATGTTAGGAACGTGACAATGAGTATTATTGACATGACCATTACCTAAATAACGTCACATTTTTCTATTATCCAAGACCCACTGACTTATACAACAAATAAAATTGTCCATGTTTTAAGTTTAATAAACATAGTCTATAAAATCCATATTTCCTCAAATTACTAGTGACTATATAACTTCAATATTAATATTAAAGTTCAAAAATATCCCCTTTATGGAACCTCCATTTTATTGTCTCCTTCTCATCAAATACGGTGATGGTTCTCAAGTCACTGGAATGTTCTGGGTGATAGGCTCATGTATGTGCCCTTCTAAAGTATGAGAGAACAGTCTACATGAAAATATCCTCTTAACCGTGAGAAAAGAAGACAAATTAAGATAACACAAATTTGTTTATTTGATGATTTATTTTTTAACTTTAAAAATATATGTTTGAGAGTAATTGTCCAAGTATATCATCTCATAAATTGTGTTCCGCTTAATTAAACAGAAAAAACTATTATGATTATAGGAAAAATTTAAGGTCATAAAATAAGAAAAAATATACCCTGCAATTTGGTTTTTCGTTGGCCTTACTTATCCCTTAAAATTCAAGTAGTTGTTGAAATCAAGTTCAATATACATTGCTCAAATATTTACCTTTTAAAAATCTTAGCCCTACTGAAGCATTTCCCAATGCTAATTTAGATTTCTACTCATTATATCTCTATGACTAAAGTCCCTCCAGTGAAATTTGCAATGAGGATCTGGAGAGAGACCAATTCATTTTATTATGAGTTAAATATTTCATGAGCTGCTCTTGACTAAATTGAACTAAACCTTATCTAATTTTCATGTGTAATCAAACAAACTAGACTTTAACAAATGACCAAAATTCCTTGCTAAAGAATTTGCAAGGATAGAAACTGAAAGTAAGAAACTGATAAATAAATATAACATTAAATTGAAAACCCCCATTTGGTGTCCACCTCTCATAATATAAATACTGTTGATAAAACAATGTAATTTTCATATGCACTATTTATAATCCAGGCCACTATTGCCTAAAAGGCATAGACTTTAACAAAAACTATTACGAAGACTCCATTTATCTCCACATGCCTTGTAAACATTCTGGAAATTACTCCTTTTGTTTTACACACTACAGATATAGATGGATTTTGTAAAAGCAAAGTTAAATATTTTCTTTCTTTTCTCTTTAATGAAATAGTCAGAAAAGCTACAGTGTACTATGAAGGAATACTTCATTTGCGGGACAAATAAAGCTAAATATAATGGAGTCAGCTTTATCTCTTTGAGGAATTTTTTGGAATTATGAATTATTACATTAAAGAAACTGGATTTTATCGCAATACGCTCTTACGTGACATCAGGAACTATTTTAGAAGACTGTCATCTACCAATGGAGCAGACTGTTTAAGCACGCTACTCAGAAGGGCATGCCTCAAATTGTTTTTCAACAAGATGTACCTAACATTTCAATACCTCAAATCAAATCTTAAACTTACAAATAATGTCGCCTTATAAAGAAATTCCCACTGATTTTCCTAGAAATTGGCAGCATTTGAAAAGAGCAAGTCCAATTACACCAGAGGGCATTCTCGGTCCCTGAAATCATAAATGATCTCATGATCTTCTAATTTCTAATAGGACATTGTATTTCTGGCTTTTTTTTTTTTTTAAGGATTATTTATTTATTTGACAGAGAGAGAGGAAGAGGAAGCACAGGCAGGGAGCTCAGCAAAGGGAGAGGGAGAAGCAGGCTCCCCACTAAGCAGGGAGGCCCACTTGGGGGCTCCATCCCAGAAGCCTGGGATCATGACCTTGAGCTGAAGGCAGAAGCTTAACCGACTGAGCCACCAGGCACCCCAAACATTGTATTTCTTGTGCATACCTCTCACTTAATGTTGTGATACGTACTTAGGTGTGTAGCTGTCATAGCTGCTCTATTATATCGTACCTCCTTAAAGATGAGAAGAAGCATTCATCTTTTTTTATACCTCGCAGTGCATGGCGGTGTCTTGCCTGCAGTGAATGCTCAGTAACTGTGTCTGGCATCAAAGGCTGGAGAAAAAAATCATCACAATTCAGACTGCTGCCCTGGAGAAAACTGAAAGTAACTCCCTGGTAATCATCCTCTACATCCAGAGTAGGTTTTGAAGCAAAATAGCTTCTTGACTAGAAGGGATCCAAACAGATAGGAAAGTGCTGCCACTGACCTTCAGAAGTGCTGTTCTTTTGCGTGTGTGTGTATGTAGGTGTGTGTGCATTTATAGGGGTCCCAGAATCACCTGAGGAGCTTTCCTTTCTATAAAATACAAATAAATGAACTCCTGACCCAGCCCCAAAGTTCTTTGTATTTCAAAGAAATACATGCATAAAGTGAGTGGTGAAAACTCAAGATATGTATATTTTGAAAGAGTCCCCTGGATGATTCCAGAGTTTTTCACTTCTTCCCTCTGTTTAGGGCTATTGTTTTAGAATTTTGGCTTAATGAAAAAGTCACATGGGGATTTAATTAAATGCAGATTGTCTAGAGATAATCTTTTTTTTTCCCCAGGGACATTTGTGACCTTGGTCAATGATGTATGTTTCAGTGTATAGTAGTAGAATTCTATCACCGATATGCACCTTGATATAGAAACATACATTATTCAAGTGGCACATAGCATTGTCTTCTGTCAACATTGTCTTGGCTGTAAATTATACAGGGTAAACCCATTTCGGCAGATACAGTAAGACTTCACAGAAGCACCAAACTATCATAACATTAATTGTATCAAATTCAAAAAATAAAAACATTTTCATTTAAAAATAAAAATTTTCATAATGCGAAGAAAATTACGTGACTCCAAAGAGCAACTTTAAAATAGGGACAATGCAAATATGATTTTGAATACAAATTAGATTTTTTTCACATTGTACTATTAATTTACTTACTTGAAAATTTTTCTTTTGTATTTAACTTCAAGTTTTTTTTCAATTTTTATGGCTATAAAAGAATCTGTTCAACACACTTACACTAGTCAGTCAAGTAAACAGGAAAATAGACATATGTAATATATAGCATAGTAACCAAAGTCAATAATGCTCTATGGCCTATTTGAAAGTTGCTAGGAAAGTGAACCTCAAAAGTTCTCATCACAGGGGAAAAAATTGTAATTATGTAGGGTGACAGATGTTAGTAAGTCTTATTGTGGTGGTCCTTTCACAAGGCATACAAATACTGAACTGGTATATTGAATTCATATGTTATTCACCTGAAACTAATATCATGATATGTCCATTATACTTCAAATAATATGCCCTCTCCAAAAAATAAAAAATAAAAAAAAATTCCAAAAGGTAAAAAGAAAAGTAAACAAAAGAGAATACAAATATATTAATTTTTACTCTCTGGAGACTTAGGTTAGTTTCTTTGAAATAAAGAAATGTAATCCTACCAACAGCCCTCTGAGATAAGTTTATAACCCTATTTTATAGATGAGAACACTAAGACCATGGGGAGTGGTGAACTGATGCATAAATTCATTTGCCTGATAGCAACCGAATCAAGATTGAAAATCAAGTCTAAATACTCTCAAACTCACACTCTCTCCACTATTGCTCCACAAGAGGAGTCTGCAAATAACAACTTCTGGTTTTGGATGACCTGTAAGTTAAGAATGATTTTATATTTTTCAATGATTTTTTTAAATACAAAAGAAGAATATTTCTGGAGACATAAAAATTATATGCAATTCAAACGACAGTGTGAAAAAATCAAGTTTTATTGGAACACCACCATATTCATCCATTTAAATGTCATCCTTGGCTGTTTTCAGGCTAGAGCATGAGTTGAGAAGTTGCAATGCAGACGGTATATGACCTGCAAAGCTGGAAGGATTTCAGAAAAAGTTTGCAGACCGTGGCTATACATTTCTTCCTCACTAATGCACATTTGTGTTTATAGATGTGGCCTCAGAGCAAAGTGGAACCATAGGAAAAATAAAGCGAGAAAATATTATTCCGAAGATACTGATGAGTAATATTTTTAAAGAGCAATAATGCGTCAGATACGATCGCTCACTGTGCATTTTCCTTTCCACACCACTTAGAGTTCATTGGTTTGAAAGCTTCCTTGAAGCCTTGCAGCACTTAATTCATGCATGCATTAAACCTCTCAGGTTTACTTGGCCTGCGTGTTGTGAAAAAGATCTTGGAGGCAATTTATCACATAGGAATTTGTCACTGTTATTAACTCTTTTTTAGAGGAGTCATGGAGTAAAGTCAAAAGTGACAATTCTGACAGTATTTCCACTGAGGAGTGTTGAATCTGCCAAAAAGTGCTGGAAGGATTGTAGTCTGCCCCAGCATGCCCTTGTCTGAGGCTTAATCCCAAACCCAACCCCACCCCAGCAACAGGGCTTTGTGGAGCCTGGAGCTTTTAAAATTTGAGGGACTCTTTTGAGGAAAAAGAAATACAAAATTACAAAACAACTTACACATAAGATTCTGGGAGGAGCCCAGACAAGTGAGGGATCCCAAAAATTAACCTTTGTTAGCTTCAAGGAAATCATCTTAGGGGAGCAGTCATTTTTCCTCCATATGCTAATGCAAAAAAGGTAAAGTTAATGAATTCGATTATAAAGTGAAGTGTCCATATCTCAGGAGCATTCTGAATTAGAAAAAGTACCTTTTCTATAACTTTAACTTATTTAACAGGTAATGTCCTGCAAGATGTTTCCCATTTTCTCAGAAAGATACCCAGCTCAGGAATAAGCAGCTGGACTCATACGTCTACAAAGAGGTGGCTGAAGGAATGGAGAGTTTCCCAGTTTGACTTCCAGTTCCTGCTCTGCTTCCTTCCAGTTCTTTTTGCGATTTAAACTCAGAACAAGGAAGTAGAGCAGACACGTGCTCCCTGCACATGTGCCCAGAGCTTCCAAGAAGTAACACAGTCACCCCAGCCACTTGGACACCATTTGCAAACTTCAGAACAAATGTCAGCTCTTCCTGTTTCTGTCCTCCTATTGACTTGCTTCCAGGTTTTTCCTTCATTTTCTTCACCTTTGATTCCATATTTCCTCCTAACCTAAGAAGATGGGGGTTGGGGGGGAGGGAGTAATTGACTAGAGTCTAAGGACTGGAGCCAGAATAAAATAGGAATGAAGTCAACCAGATGGTCGGAAAGTCAAAGTGGCTGGTAGATCTGGAGTGAAGCCCGATCTGAAAAAGCAACAGAGTTGGAGGTCTGAAGTAAAAGGCCCCAGTGATGATCCTGCTGACAGACGTGGTCACTGCTACCACCAGGAAGAAGATGAAGGGCTTTTGCTGCCTACTTTCTTTTGAGTTAAGCACATGGTTTCAAATGTCAAGAGGAAATATGGAATAAAGGAAAGAACGCAGGCTGAATATCAGTCTCTCTACTTACCAGCTACTTAAGCTCTCAAAAATCAAGTATTTTGTTTTCTTTCTCATCCACAAAGCCTGGGAATGACTTCTCCCAGAGGTGGTTGTTGTCAGTAGGAAATGAGACAAAGGGTTTCCAGGGGCCAGTATCATGCTTGGAATAACCACATTTGAGGCCATTTGGAACCATCAGTTTCACAACGTTACATTTTCAGCCAGAGTTATTTGCAAGGTCGGAGGTTCCGGACGTGCTTCCTGAGCCTAATCCTAAACGCGCTGCGCAAGCTTATCCCAGAGATTTGCTCAGCCTCCCTTGACTTAGATCAGTGCTGAGTTTGCTCCATTTGCATCCTCCCCCTCATATCCGTTTTTGATCCTTCTCTGTGCTGCTCAGAGTTCTGCTGATGGCATCCCCTCTTCCCCCATTCCCCTCCCAGTCCCTTGCTTGTCTGTTGACTTCTGTGGAGTTTACCACTAGTAGGGAGCTGCAGGGGAGTAGGGGGAGAGAGATGCCCAGGTTCTTCTTCTCCCCGCTCTCCCCACAGGTCCTACCCCTCTACCATTTGCAGTTCTTACTGCCTAGTCCCTTTTCAGCTGCTCTGGGCTCCAGGAGTGACACTCTCTTCCACCTTTGCCCTTTCAACCTGTAGGAGGTAATGGCTTCCTAAAATGCTACTCCTGGATGACCCACTGAGTTAAATTCCTCTAGAGATAGAGATAGAGATTTCATGTTTAAAACAGCTGGGATTTTTTTGGCTTTGGTAGGTAGTTTCTACTCAGCCAGATTGTATTTAGGCAAATGTATCCGTAGTGAAGTTATTTCATAACATCATTGCTCCCCAGGAAAGTTTCCTTTCTTTCTTTCTCCAAACCAAGGTTTTCAGAAAAAAATATATATATTTTTTTCTTCCTCCAAAAAATATATATTTCTTTCTTTCTCCAAACCAAGGTTTTTAGAGAAAAACTATATCCAACCAAGAAGGAGTCATGAGAGAAAAAATAGGATCCCCTTTTATTGGACTAAACAACACTGACCATCACTGGGTCATAGATGTTCCAGTCACATCCAACTGTCATTAGACATTTTATTTTGTAAGCATACGGGTTATATTTTATATTCAATGACAAAATAATGTAACATCTGTTTAATAATACATGATGCATGAAAAATAATCTGTTCTTTACTGACTTTACTCTATACATCACTATGCTTTAGACTTGTCAGCAAATACAATCTATTTACCTTTTACCTTAATAAAGTTATTTTGAATTTCATAGATGTGTAAATAATTGAAATAAAGACATTAGAAATCTTATTTTAACGTCAAAACTTGTTTGAAAACTCATATCTCATACATTAATTGCTGTAATAACAGTAATTATTACTGTTTCTATATGTATTTGGAAATAAATACTAAGAAGTAAATTGTGTTCATCAAATTATAGTTTATTATTTCTGGAGGCAAATCTACTATAACAAAAGGATCCAATATTCCATCGAGTTCATTTATCATCACTATCTCCGGTGATACTAGTTCATGTCAAGTAATTTTAAATCCCCAAAAAGGTTACAATTTCTAGAGCCCTAACTAATGAGCAGTCTATTTGTGGCTGTTAGAAAGATCAAAAAATATTATTTCAAAATCTATAGTTAGAAGAGGAGACATTATTTTGAATTTGAACAGTTTCCTACTTGAATTTTTCCTTTGTCAAACTCCTCCAAAGTCTAACGTGAATATACATTGTTGGGCGTCTCTTGGGGTTTCATGTAGATTTCAGGTTGTTAGCAGGAAGGAAAAAGGAAAGAGCCAGTGTATACTCTAAGCCACCAGTCTAGTATCAAGTAAAAGAAAGAATGCTTGGGACTTCCAGAGAAGGAGCCATGCCTCAGTTGAGACCACTGCACAATTCTGGCAGGCTTCATTGACATTATAGCCTTGAATCTGAAAGTAGATTGATACAACATTCCCTGGAGTAGTACATCCTTACAGAGATGCAGGCTGGGCACAGTGGTGCTGGTCACCACACTGAGGAGCAACAACTATTTCACCAAAGATGTTAACAAATCTTCTGTACTCAGGGGTATATCTGATGAAATCAGAATCAGAGAGAACGAAAGAGGATTTCTTGATATGCATGCAGTAGATGAAGCATTAAAATAACATGTAATAGGGTTTACTCTGCTCATGCCCAGATCTTTTCCTGATTTTAAGACTATGACTACATTTGATGCTCTCATATATAGATTAGGCCCTTGGACCACAAGTTGTCAAATGAACTGAATACTTCTGGTTATAAAACTTTAATGGATATCCTCTTTTCACTATGTCCCTGTTTCTGGCTGTACAACATCCCAATGCCTGATAAATTAAGAATTATGGCCAAATGTTTTGCTAATTTTCTAGATGTCTGATTAACCAAACAGGTATCTGTACTGCTTGCAAGTCTTGGTATAATACAGGATTGGTAAGTGGCATCATTTCTAGACCATTGATAGAGTTTGTACAATTTTCACTGTCAAATCTTGATTGAGAAATTGAGGGATTTTGCATAATCTAGATTTCTGTATTTTTCATAAAATCAGAAGAACTCTGGCATGCCAGAGTTCTAACTCAGTCAGTTAAATGTCCTACTCTTGGTTTCAGCTCAGGTCTCCATCTCAGGATCCTAAGGTCAAACCCCACATTGAGCTCTTTGCTGAGTGTGGAGCCCACTTTAAAACACACACAGGGGCTCAGTGAGTTAAAGCCTCTGCCTTCGGCTTGGGTTGTGATCCCAGGGTTCTGGGATCAAGCCTCACATCCATCAGGCTGTCTACTCAGCAGGGAGCCTGCTTCCTCCTCTCTCTCTCTGCCTGCCTCTCTGCCTACTTGTCATCTCTGTCTGTAAAATAAGTAAATAAAATCTTTAAAACACACACACACACCCCAACACACACACACAGCAGATCTCAGGACACAGGATCGCCTTGAGAAAACAATCAGCTGGAGATTGGGGCTAGCCACCACTCCATTTTCTTAAAAGGCTCTTTCCTTCCTTCCTATAACACCATACTTTATGTCCCTCCTGATTTACTGACAGTTCCTCCCTCATCATTTTATCATCCTCTTTTAATTTTAAATGTAGGAGTTCCCCAGGACTCAGTTCTAAGTCCTGAAAAAGGTTCTATTCTCTCATTCCAAATGCTGTCCCTACACAACAAGTTCATTCACTCATCTTATATAGATACACATACCTGCATATACATACAATATATAATAAATACAGACAAATGTATATACCTATATTTGTATATATCAGCAACCCACAAAGGTCTATTTCCAAATCAATGTGCTCTAGTCTGCTTCTACTGTGACCCCTACTCTTTTTATTATACATTTATTTTATTCCTTGAATGAGTCACAACACTTTCTGTTTACCTAGCTAGCTGATTCTACTATCTGGAAGAATTTTTCCCTGTTCTTTTGCCTGTTTCTCATCTATCTTTCATGTTTCTTAGCTTAGATTTTATTCTTCTAGAAAAACTTCCTGAACTCTAGAGAAGATCATGTCTTTCCATTATCTTCTTTTACAATAGCTTGAAAGTCCCTCTTTGTAGCAGTTATCAGATCATAACAAATTATTTATGTAATTATGTGTTTAATATAGGTCTTAATATGAGCCATTAAAGTACATTTAAAAAGGTCCTATTTGTGCTTTTTACTACCTGTCCTTGCATTAGCATAATATGCTCATAATATTTAGACTTTGACATAAGTATTACAATAAATTATATGAGATCATAGATCATCCTATGAGAAATTGAAAAACCTTTCCTAATCAAACTTAAAGATAATTCAGGTAATTTTACTATTTACTTTCAAATATTAAATTTATTTTTTATTCAAGTATCGTTGACACACAATGTTACATTAGTCTCAGGTATACAACATAGTGATTCAATTTCTCTATACATTATGCTATGCTAACCACAAGAGTAACTACCATCTGTCATACAATGTATTGCAACATCATTGACTATATTCCCTATGTTGTACATCTTACTCCTGTGGCTTGTTCATTCCATAACTGGAAACTGTATCTCCCATTTCCCTTCACCCATTTTTCCCAACTCCCCACTCCCCTCCCCTCTGGCAACCATCACATAGACGGCAACTATCTATGTTTATGTGTCTGATTCTGTTATTTCTTTATTAATTTGCTTTGTTTTTTAGATTCCACATATAAGTGAAAGCATATATTTGTCTTCCTCAGTCTGACTTATTTTACTTAGCAGAATATCCTCTATATCCATCTGCTTGTCACAAATGCCATGATCTTATCCTTTTTTAAAATTTTTAATTTTTTAATTAATTATTTTTATTAAAATATAATGTATTACTTGCCCCAGGGGTCCAGGTTTGTGAATTGTCAGGCTTACACACTTCACAGCACTCACCGTATCACATACCCTCCCCAATGTCCATAACCGAACCACCCTTTCCTTACCTCCCCTTCTCCCAGCAACGCTCAGTTTGTTTTGTGAGGGTCCTCATTTGTTTCCTTCTTGATCCCATCTTTTAATGGCTGTGCAATATTCAGGTTTCTCTATGTGTATGTATTAGATCTTCCTTATCCATTTATTTATCAAGGGACATGTAGGTTGCTTCCATATCTTGGCTATCATAAATAATGCTGCAGTGAAACATGAGATACATGTATCTTTTTGAATTAGTGTTTTCATTTTCTTTGGGTTGATATCCAGGCGTAAAATCATTAGACCATATGATATTTCTATTTTTAATTTTTTGAGGAAACTCCATGCTATTTTCCACAGTGGCTGTACCAATTTACATTCCCACCAACAGTGCATGAGAGTCTTTTTCTCTACATCCTTATTAATGCTTGTTATTTCTTGGGTTTTGTTTGTTTTTGTTTGTTGTTGTTGTTGTTGTTTTAGCCATTCTGACAAGTGTAAGGTGATACCTCATTTTGGTTTTGATTTTCGTTGTTGAGTGATGTTCAGTGATCTTTTCATATATCTGTTGGCCATCTGTATATCTTCTTTGCAAGGTGAACATGATAACCACTACACTATGGAAATAACATGTGTTTTCTTTGGAGAAATATTTATTCAGGCCCTCTGTCCATTTTTTAATTGGATAATTTGTTTTTGGGGCATCAAGCTGTATAAGTTCTTCATATATTTTAAAGATATTAACACCTTACTGGATATGACTTTTTCTCATTCAGTTGGTTGCTTTTTTGTTCTACTGATGGTTTTCTTCACTGCACAAAAGCTTTTTATTTTGATGTAGTCCTAATAGTTCATTTTTGCTTTTGTTTTCCTTGCCTTGTTGTTGCCATGGCCAATGTCAGAGAAATTACTGCCTATGTTCTCTTCTAGGATTTTTATGGTTTCAGGTCTCCCATTTGGGTCTTTAATCCATTTGGGGTTTATTTTTGTGTGTGGTATTAGGAAGTAATCTAGCTTCATTCTTTTGCATGTGACTATCCAGTTTTTCCAAAACAATTTACTGAAGAGACTATACTACCCCAACAATCTGTAGATTCCATGCCATCCCTATCAAAATACCAAGAACATTTTTCATAGAATTAGAACAAATAACACTAAAATTTATATGGAACCACAGAAGACTTCAAATAGCTAAATCAATCTTGAGGGAAAAAAGAACAAAACTTGAGGTATCACAATTCCGAATTTTAAAATATACTTTAAAGCTGTAATGATCAAAACAGTATGGTATTAGCACAAAAATAGACAGATCCAATAGAAGAGAATAGAGAGCCCAGAAATAAACCCATGCTTATATAGTCAATTAATCTGTAACAAAGGAGCCAAGAATATAAAATGGAGAAAAACAATAATTGAGATAATATTAAATAAGTGGATGATAAAGTTATCATGGACCATGACTACTGACTGTATTACACTACATATAACACTTCAGTCGAAAAGGCTAAAAATACACTATCAAGACTGTGTTATCATGGAATTAATGCACATTTCAAGTCTCAGAAATAATTATGAAGTAATAGTCACTGCTTCTGTTAAATTAATTATTTTTTAAATGATGTTAACAATACAGAGAACAAGCATATTTAAAATGTACATAATATCCATGTTTGTATTGAGCAATTTTAAGGTAGTTCTCAAAATATTTTATTTCTTCTTCTTTTTTTTTTTTTTAGTGCGAAATCAGTGTGTTAAATGTTTAGTGTCATGATCTTAATAGTGGAAATATTTCAACAAATATATGCATGGCCAGGCTAATCAAGTGGCTCAAATTATTTGTTGCAAGAAATAAGATAAAAATAAATGTATGCTTACAAATATTTGTCTGTTGATGATTGAGTACTAGCGACCTGGAGGCTTCTTAGAAAAATAAGGCATAGAGCAAAAAAAGTTTGGCATCTTGAGATTACCTGTTGAGCAGAAAGCTGTCATCCTTTTCCTGCTTTTGTTTAAAGACCTGGAACATTAGCATATTCACCTGGCCAAAAACAGATGGCTGCCCACACACTGTCCCTAAGCTTAACACTTGTTCTCCCAATATCAACCACCCAAGGAGTTTGGTCCACCCACCATCTGTGGCTTTGTGGCCTCTTCCTCGCTGTATAAATTTTAAGTAAACAGACTGAATGACTTTGGACCGTGCATTCTGGGATGGTTGTCTTTTAGTATAGAAGTACTATAGGTCTTCGTCTTTACCAGACAGGATAGGCTAGGTCAGGCTGCAGTAACAACCACCACCCAGTTCTTAGTGGCATAACACAAATGTTTATCTCTCACTCATGCTAAGTCTCCAAATGGAGCAGCATAAGGTTTAGCTCATTGGAATCTCTCAAAGCCCCAGGCTCATAGAGGCTCCATCTCAGTGCATGATACCTCAATCACCACCTGGGAAAATAAGTTTCAAGCCAAGAACCTACAAGGACACCTTCCTACCAGAAACTAACACTCTTCACTTCTGCTCACATTTCATTGGCCACAGCAGGTCCATGTCCTAGCCGAATTTAAGCATGTGGAGTGGGGGTGGGGAGGGGAGTGAGGAAATGCAATTCAATGATTTGTCTAGAAGGAGAAAAGCTATAATAGAGGTGGACCCCTTTCTGAGGAACAGAGAGGAAAGTAACATTTCCTAGTTTAAAAATCAAATTCTTTAGTGGCACCTGGCTGGCTCAGTTGGTCGGGCACACAACACTTGATGTCGGGGTTGTAAATTTAAGCCCTACATTAGATGTAAAGATTACTTAAAAATAAAATCTTTTACAAAATAAAAATAAAATTCATCAGAAATTATGTATTACACTTATCTCATACTTTCAAAACAGCTCTGTATCATATCCTTAAAATCCCTTGCCTTTCTCACTATTTCAATAAAATTCCTCTGTAGGATAATTCATGGCAAGAGTTACATATAGCTCATCTGGTTAGTACTGGCCTGTATATCATACAGTCCATAAGACCAAAAAGTCTGTCATTTTTCCAGGTCTTTTCTGAATAAAGATGGCTCTTTCTACCAGAAATGCCACGCTTTTTTCTATATGATGTTAAAAGCCAGATTATCCCTTAATTCTATAGAAAGGTCAGTGACATATGATAGGTGAGTTAATCAAGAGGTATGAGAGCCTCATGCAGGAGTTATAGATTGAAGATTATGAGAGACATTCAGAGAATAAATCACACCTTTGAGAGTACACAAGATGAGTGGGTCATTAGAATTGTCAATTAATAAGTGATTTTTATTTTGGGTTTTCTATAAGAACTTCCGTACGTCCATGCCCTGAAGATAGTGGTTGATGGATTTCCTTTTTTATTACTGTACTTTGTGTCCTTATGTCCACTTTTGTAATCCAGTCTCCTTTCTCTCCATCTACATCACCATCATTTTTGCTTCTGTTTTTAGTGGTGTCCTTGGTGTGTGCCAGGCATTGTGTTTGGAAGTTACCTGCTTATTGTACTTGATTTTGTGTTTAATACTTAAACTCAGAAAACAGAATATCTTTCTTTTAAAATAAAGCAAAATACACAGTCATGGTAAGGTATCTTTTTTTTTTTCCCTCTAGTGTTTTGCTTAACTGAACTTCTTACCCCAGACATCAAAATTTTAATTGCAATTATCATCGAGATCTTCTTACCTGGAACAGAAAATGTTCAATAATGATCCATGAAAAGATATTAGAGTTCCAACTTTGATAACAACAAAAATATGCAGAATTACTACCTATTATACAATAAGCACTACATGATGGTACTGTATGGAAGATAATAACCCCAGTGAAGTGCTAAGATTTATTCAACACCTTGAGAGAAGAGGCCACAGCTTCCCGAAATTTTATTATCAATCCAAAGTCCACAGTCAGAAGTGTAATTACCTTAAAATTGCAAAAATTAAATGAAATACGTTGGTCTTGGGCTGCATTAAGTTAGCTGAACTGGAACGACATTTCCCATGCTTACTTTCCAAAACGACAAATGTGGAAGGTTCCAGATTAGAACTGACTATAAACAGAATTCTCATATGAATGGAAAGCTGGCAGGGCAGCAGCACCCATGTTTATCCTGGAAAGGAGGATGTGAGTTTGGGAACCCTTACAGCTCCCGTACATTGTCGCTGATCTGCTGGGTGACCCGTTGTTGCAGTAGCAGCCACGTCCCCCAGACTCCTCTTGCTCCTGCCAGAACTCCAGCAGCTGGACCAGGTGAGAACGCAGTGCCTTATTGTAGGCACCTGCTTCACGAAGAGGAGAGGAATGAGAGACATTCTCATGGGTCCAGTTTGCCATTGTTTTCCCATTTCCCATCCATCTTTCCTTCCCCGCTGCCAGTTCTGTCAACTTCAGAACCCTACAAGTGAAACAACAGCCTTCAATAGGCTGTTTGACAAATACCCACAACTGCTTATGGTCTATTCCTATAATGAATTTTTTTTTATATTTCTCAAAGTGGTTCTATTTCTCTGTCCTTCTGATAAATGAATAATTGAACATAAAGTGAATTTTCTATAAATCCCAAACTGTTCATTCTCTAGGTGGAATCTTTGAGAAAGTGCATGAACTCTTCTGCTGTAGGGATGAGAGACATTGATGATAAGTACATACAGTATAATAAAGTCCAACTGTCTGACATGTCTTGTAAAGGCCCGTAGCATATATTTTTTTAAAGATTTTATTTATTTGACAGAGATCACAAGTAGGCAGAGAGGCAGGCAGAGAGAGAGAGAGAGGGAAGCAGGCTCCCTGCTAAGCAGAGTCCGATGCAGGGCTCGATCGCCAGACCCTGGGATCATGACCTGAGCCGAAGGCAGAGGCTTTAACCCACTGAGCCACCCAGGCACCCCACGGCTCATAGCATATTTGAAGACAGTCTAGTCTCATGTCCTCTGCTGAAAGAGTAGTAATAGAGGTTTGTTCTCTGTTCTGACATGGCTACGACTCACCACTCTCAGAGACGCCCTGAACCTCTGCTGGCCTCGCCAAGGCTCCTTCTCTGGGATTCTGACACCTCTCTCCTCCTTAAATATGATACGACTACAGTGGCCTCTGCAAAGACAGATGGAAGAAAGCTCATCCCTCTTTTACTGCCCTAACACAGAATGATTGTGAATGTAATCAGACTTCACTGGAGACTGGAACAAGCAGAAATTACAACACAGGACAAAGCAAATTTAAGATGCAGTAAAATAGTACAGTTCTCAAAGTATAAAAAGACAGTTGTTTGTTTTTTAATTGTGCCAATCATATATAAACCTCATGTGATCTGGTTTTCATTCTTGCTTCCTTGTCTCAAGGTTTACCTGCCTGTCTCTCTTCCCTCTCCACAAAGAGAATGGTTCTTTATTGTGGCATCTGGGTAACTCAGTTAGTTAAGTGTCTGACTCTTCATTTTGGTTCAGGTCATGATCTCAGGGTAGGGACATTGAGTCCTGCATAGGGCTATGTGCTGGGTGTGATGGAGCTTACTTAAGATTTTCTCTCTCTCCCTCTACCCTCCCCCATGCATGCATGCATGCTCTCTCTCTCTCTCTCACACACACTCAAAATAACAACAACAACAACAATAACAACAACAAAAGAGTGGTTCTTTCTCAACATCTCATTTTACAAACCTTTCACCTTTTTAAAGAAAAAGGTATTCCTGGGCACCTGGATGGCTCAGTCAGTTGAAACTCGATTTTGGGCTCAGGTCATGATCTTGTCATGAGATTGAGCCCTGCGTCTGGTTCCCCACTTAGCAGACAGTCTGCTTGAGATTCTCTCTCACCCTCTCCCTCTGGCCCTCCCCCCTCAGATAAATAAATCATTTAAAAAAGTCCATTCCTCTCTCATGGGTATTAATTTTATTCATCCAGGGAAATACAAAGAACACAATAATCCAAAGACTTTGGGAAATGTCTGAGTTAGTGTGCCAAATATACCGTGGATTTTATCGGAAAAAAATGGGGGCTGCCTAGTAAAAGAGAATGGAGTTGGGTACTATGTAGTAGATCCTTTATGAGGTCAATTTTCTAATGAGAGGTGAATAGAAGCTTCCTAGCCTCTTCTTATAATATGGTCTTTTAGTCTCTTGAGTCTAAGTTTTAGACTGAAAACACACACACACACACACGCACACAAATATGTATATACATATATATATGCATTTATGTATACAAAATGCACATGCACACATATACATAGACACAAAGTACCTACCCATATGGTAGAGAAAAAAAATCCTAAAAGCAAGAAACATCTTAGATTTCTTTTATCATCACTACCCACTACCATTGAAATCCCAGTCTAAAGCTTTGGGTCATATGTGCACATGTATATTCATGATGTATTATTCTCCTTAACATCCCATTGGGCTTTAGGAGAACTAAAAAGATGTAAAGTAGACAAAAACACTTATGTCATTCAATCATGCAAAGATACCACAAAAACTGTACATTTTTCCCTGAATTCATGTTGTCTTCCTTCTCTTTTATTTCTGACATTCAGTTCAGTCATCTAAAATTAACTTAAAGTGTGCAAGTCCAGATAAACCATTAGTATCATCCACATGAAAGAAGTTTTTGAAGAAAGCAATAACAACAATGAAAACTTAGTCCTTACAAGGTGCTAAAAGGGTTTCGGTAATATGAGATTCCTGGAATTATAATTAGAAGTCTCAATATTTCAAAGATTTGTATTACTATCTTAAAAAAAAAGTATAAGAAATAACAGAACAATTTCATGTGCACCAAAACAAGTTTTTATGTTTCAAAGAGGAGGGTAACTTGGACCAGATAGTAGAAGAGGGATAAGAAATATTCTTGAAAGTACAGCCAGCGTGATTTGTTCATGGATTAGATGAAAGGTGTGAAAGAAAAGTCAAGAATGATTCTAAAATCTTTGACTTGATCCACTAGAACTAAGTCATTGACTTTTACTAAGATGGTAAATGTTGGAAGGAATAATAGGTTTCACTTTAGGATATATATATATTTTAAGATTTTATTTATTTATTTGACAGAGGTCACAAGCAGGCAGAGAGGCAGGCAGAGAGGGTGGTAGGGGGAAGCAGACTCCTTGCTGAGCAGAGAGCCTGATGCG